>NW_015167090.1:336677-354168 GCF_001447785.1 Gekko japonicus | reverse complement strand
AAAGTTGAAGAGAGAGGGGAAAATAAAGGTCAGTTGATGATTGGCTGGGAAGGAGACAGGATTGCCAACTCCAGGTGGGAAATTCCTGGAGATTTGAGGGATGGAACCTGGAGAGGGTGAGGTTTGAGGAGGGGTGGGACCTCAGACTGGTACAATCTAATAGACTTCACCCTCCCACCCAGCCATTCCCTTCTGGGGAACCACTGTTCCCAATCTCAGGAGAGGGGTGGAAATCACTCAGAATTACAACTGATCTCCAGGAGGGAGGGGGGAGGAGATGCAAGGCTGAAATCAGAGGGGCAGATAATGGCAGGTTGATGCTTGGCTGGGAAGGAGATAGAGTTGCCAACTCCAGGTTGGGAAATTAATGGAGATTTGTGGGGTGGGAAGAAAAGGGGGGGGAGAAGGAAAAAACTCAACCCAAACATCAAGACCTGTAAAGGTCAGAATAGGAGAACATCGCAGTTGCATTAGATTGCAGAAACGCTCTGCACCATTAGTGAGCCATTATCTGGAGAAGGGTCACATGGACAAACAGCTAAAATTTTGGATTATTGAGACTGTACAGACTACCAACCTGAACATGTGCAGAGTGCTCCTGAGAAGAGAGTTATTTTGGATTCATCAATTGCAGACGTGGGCTCCTTTTGGATTGAATGAAGATGTGGACTGGACTTGCTCTTTATGAACATCTGTATCTGCTTTCTGTAAAGAATTTTTTACTGATATGTTCCCCCTCCCTCCCTAAGATGTTCCTGGTCTCTCTCTCTTTCTCTCCACCCCCTCCCATCTTGCATCTCACCTGACTGGCATGTGTCTCACAAAGGGACATTGTCACCATTTTAAAGCCTAAGGTGGATGACTTAAAAATGCCATGAATATGGTGGAGTTCCCCCATGCCTTTTCAAGCACCAAAACAACCTCCCACACACAGGTTTTGGCACTTGAAAAGGCACAGGGGGAAACAAGTGTGTCTTGTCCCACTACACTGTGGGCCTGATCAGGACTGAGCCCTTGCAGCATTTTAAAATCACCAGTATTAGGGTTTAGAATGGTGCTGGCACCCCTGTATAGAACATGGGGAGACTGTCATGTCTACTTTGTCCCTCCATGCTGGTAGAACTAGGCTGAGATGGTTCTGATTCCAGGTAGGGAGTTCCAAATCTAGGGGATGCAACTGGAAAGGTCTTGATTGTTGCCCTCATATATTTAACTGGCACTCAAAGGCACAGCCCAAGAGACACATGCAGAGTGCAATGTCCCTGCAGGTTAGACAGCTAGGTGCCTTAGGGAACCATTATGTACTTTGTCCATAATGATTAGCCTGTGACAACTGTGCAGGCTGCAACTTCTGAGAAGCTCTAAATTCATGGGAATCAATGGGCTTAGGCGGGCATGACTCTGTATAGGATGACACTGTCAATCATGTGTGACATTCTGAGAACTTTGCAAAATGTTTTTAACGCCTCAATTTCACCTAGCAGATATTTCACGTGAATGCCCTTCAGTGTGGTAATGGCTGCTATGTGCTGCATCAGAGAGTCTGTTAGGGCTTATCCAAATGACCCTGCCAAGTACCACTTCAAACTCATGACAGCCTGTTTTGCAATTTTCCCACAAGCTCCTGTAAAGTGTTATACCAGCTCCCCTTAGGAAATAAGTGAAGGGAAGAGGGGAAGAATAAGCATGCTGAGCATTTCTATAATTCATTTCAAGGGTTCAAAGAACCTCACCTATATTATCTCAGTGATCCTTGCCATTAGGACCTATTGTGGATACAGGCTGAAGTGGAGAGATAGCGTCTTGCCAAAGGCTGCCTGGTGAGCCTGTGGCTGAAGTGCAAGTCAAAGCGGAGGAGGGTTGGCTCACCGCTCATATTTTTAGTCGCTGTGCCACACCAGCTCTCGCTAGGAAGCTCATTCCTATACATTGAGCTAGAAAAGCTACTTTCTGCCATGCTGCTATGTATTCAGTCACCTTTCTGAGACAGAACAATACTCCCCCTGACAGGCAGCTCCAGCCTAAGAGCCCACTGGCTGCAGCATATCTCCGCCGTTACAGTGTCAGAGTAACATGGGCACTGTTAGTTGGCATGCTACGGATATCCCGCAGGGGAGAAAGAAATCACAGTCTGAACCCACAAAGCACAGAGAGCACACCAGAGCCCCTAGCAACCCCAGCAACCCCCACCAATCAGTGGTATGGCACTGGCACTCCTTAAGGGACTCACACAGGCTCAGCTATCCACCACCCACCAATTGATCTATGGCTACCTGATGTTGTCCTGCCGTACCCACAGGCGAAGTGCCAGAAGACATGGAGGAAAAAAGTGATGCCTCCCATAACTCCCAAGGAGGCTGGTGGCACAAGCGGCAGGAACCCTGGAGTTAACTCACTGCAGACATAGCTTCAATCCCCCCCCCACTGCCAAGTTCCCCTTTGCCAGGCAGGGGAATACAGGCCCTGGGCCAGCAACAAGATTCAATACAAATAATAGATTGGTGAGGATTGGTGAGGATGCTGAGAACCTTCATCTTGACTAAGCTTTCCTTGAGCATCTCTCCTTACACTACCTGGATCCAATCCAAACATCCTAGGAGAACAAATCACAGTGACTTACTGGCCCGTAGTCAAAGTGGGGCATCTCGTGACTGCACCCCTGACTTTCCAGCCATGCCCCACAAGTTTTCATTCAAGAAAATAGTATTTATTTGCAAATTACCCTTACTTACCCTTCCACCCTCAGTATGACCAGGACCCTGGAATTTTGTTCTCCTAGATTCTCCAGCTCAGTAGTGTGATGATTGTCACTCCCCCATAATTAAGTTCCTTTGAAGTGTTCCTCAACAGTTGTGTAATGTGGATGCTATTCAGCTCCTATCTAAAATAGCTCACTTTTTTTTTCTTGGCTAGATTCTTTGGGTATTTTTCTACCAGTTATTCTGTTTAGTAGTTTTGTATCGGCTTGCTGGGACCTGCAACAAAGACCGCAGCTTCCTTGTTGGAATGGATGAACAAGTCAGCATCACTTGATCACATTTTTACATTACTCATTCACAAATTGCCACAGCTGGATTAGCATACTTGATCATTTGTGTAACTACAGTGGCTACCTAGTCAAGGTAATCTTTATTTTTGGGAGCAGAACACATGCAATTCATGCTTCCCTAGGCTCCTAGGGAAAAAATGCCCTGCTTATAAAGGACAGATGTTCACACCACACAGCTTACCCTGAAGACAGGTTTGTCCATCTGGTCACTCCAAAGAACCAGCCAGTTGCCTCAGTCCACCAAATAATTAGTTCTCTCCCCCCCCATGACAATCTCTGCTCCTGTCAGACTAACAATAAAGTGAGGAGTCTTTCCAGTCTGTCATGAGAAGGAGGAGAGAACAGTTCATCCATACAGTTACTGTTCCTGTAGTCACAGTTGCCATTTTTTTTACTTCTGACGTGAGAAGGAAGAAGATAGGCAGAGGTAGAAATTGTAAGTTATTGACTTCCTTCATTCAGACTTTGCTGTGAGGCTGGAAATTGCATTTGTTAGGCCCTGGTCACATGGGCCGGAAAATGCAGGGGGGGGAGCGTGGCTGTGGAAATTGCATTTGTTAGGCCCTGGTCACATGGGCTGGAAAATGCGGGGGGGGGGAGCGTGGCTGTTTGCCCCAGAGCAAAATAACGCTCAGCAGCTCGATCACACGTCCCATTGAGGTCCCGTGGTTAGGGCACGAGGTGCCAATCACATGGCTATCCTGCAGTGCGGCAAAGAAGCGGTGCAGTGCAATCACACCAGCAATCGCTAGGCGCCACTTCCATGGCAAACGGGAATATTTTTTCTCACCAAAAGGTGAGCATGCGCATGATCGTTTGTGCGCATCCTGTGAAGACTTAAAAAAAACGTAACCGGTTTGCGACGGGATTAGGATGGGACACGATCAGACGCCCGCCCTTGCCCCGCGTTGTCCGGAAACTAGTACATCATAAGTACTAGTTTTTTACTCCGTATTTTTGGCACGAAGCCACGGGTTAACCACGGGTGCACTACACTTCCCAGATGTTGTGGTGTGATCATGCCCGGAAAATCCACCTATCATCCATATCTTTAGCGCGGCAAATGCTCCATGTGAACAAGGCCTTAGAGTAAAAGGGGCTACAAAAGAGGCTTCTGGGCAGCCTTCTTTCTTTTTTGCTGTTATTCAGTCGCACAGTCTAGTCCAACTCTTCGCGACCCCATAGACCACAATATGCTAGGCCCTCCTGTTTCTTTTTGCCCTACTGCAATTTCGAAACAAACTAGTTTTGCATGGTTCTCGCCTCATTGGGCATCACTTTCCACTTTCCTTGATTCACATTTCCCACTTTGTTGCCCACTCAGCCAATTTGGAAAGGTCCCCTTGGAGCCCAGCACAATCCACCATAGTTTTCACTATCCCAAGTAATTTGGTGTCACCTGTAAATCTGACCACATCAATGCTTACTTTGTCCATTCCAAATCATTTAGAAACAAATTAAACAGTTCCCAATACAAACCCCTACAAAACAGGTCCTACTGCTTACTTCTCTCCATTGCAAGAATGATCTTTTCCCTCTTGCTTCTGTTACTAAACCCCTGGCCTGGATGGCCCATGCTAGGCCAATCTTGCTGGAAGGTAAGTAAGGACAGCCTTGGTTAGTGCTTGGATGGGGGACCATGAAAGAAGTCTGGGGTTGCTGCACAGAGGCAGGCAATAACAAACCACCTCTTTTCATCTCTTGCCTTGAAAACTGCACAAGGGCTGTGGTCACATTGAAAGCTTGGTGTGATCTGTCTGCACCTCTATTTGTGGCAGTCTAAATAGTTGCTTGAAGTTTTGATCCCCCTGTACTGGCTTCACTGGTCGATCATTCAGATTGTTGTGGCATCTCTCTCTCTCTCTCTCTCTCTCTCTCTCTCTCTCTCTCTCTCTGTCTTTCACCCATGTACATAAATGTGTATCTGAAGCTCTGGCCCCTTTTTGACAGCTCCACATATCCCTCTGCCAAATACCCTGGCCCCTCTGAGCTGCCTTCCCTTCACCTCTCTTTCTTGGAATATGTGGTGGGGGGACTGCAGATTTACATCAGGGTAGTCCCATTGACTTTAGTGAATTTACCCTTGTGTCAATCATGGGATGCTGTTAAACAGCAACTCTAATGCAGAAACAGGAGAGAGGGGTTTGGGGAGGGGATCTGTTGCTTGAAAACAACTCCCTCCGGGACTCTTGATCCAGAGTGACTAATTGGCTGTGGTGATTGACAATGCCAGGGGTGATTATGTACTTATGTGCACATAGCTATTTGATCCAAAAAAACAAAAACAAAACCCAAAGGAACTGGAAGTGGACAGGAAGTTTCAGACTTCCCAAATGGCTTGACTTTGCAACAGGGGAGTTCAGACATTGGGAAACGCAGGGTGGAACTGCTGGCATATGTAAAGACCGGACTTTACTTGGTGTCAGCAAACTCCACTTCCAGGAAGCGCTGCACCCGGGTGCCGACTGGGGTGCAGAAGGCAGATGTTGTTGTCTGATCATGCTCTTTACATCTGCAAAGGTACCATGATGATATTGGCATGAACTACTAGTGTGACCGCAGGTGAGGTCACCATAAGTCAGCTGCTTCTTGGCACTTTCCACCACAACCCACAAGAGGACCCATTACTGGCTGTAGAAATAAAAAGCTAACACAATATGGGTTCTCCCACCTCTTTCCCAACTCCATTCAGGGGATTAAGGAGGTTCAAAGGTTAAAACTGGACATAGGAAAAGTAGCCAGGGGATTAAGGAGGTTCAAAGGTTAAAATGCCACAAAACATTAAAATACCAAAAAGCATGGCAAGCAAATTGTGATACTCAACATGGGATGCTGTTAAACAGCAACTCTAATGCAGAAACAGGAGAGAGGGGTTTGGGGAGGGGATCTGTTGCTTGAAAACAACTCCCTCCGGGACTCTTGATCCAGAGTGACTAATTGGCTGTGGTGATTGACAACGCCAGGGGTGATTATGTAATTATGTGCACATAGCTACCTGATCCAAAAAACAAAAACAAAACTCAAAGGAAATTGAAGTGGACAGGAAGTTTCAGACTTCCCAAATGGCTTGACTTTGCAACAGGGGAGTTCAGACATTGGGAAACGCAGGGTGGAACTGCTGGCATATGTAAAGACCGGAATTTACTTGGTGTCAGCAAACTCCACTTCTAGGATGCGCTGCACCCGGGTGCCGACTGGGGTGCAGAAGGCAGATGTTGTTGTCTGATCATGCTCTTTACATCTGCAAAGGTACCATGATGATATTGGCATGAACTACTAGTGTGACCACAGGTGAGGTCACCATAAGTCAGCTGCTTGTTGGCACTTTCCACCACAACCCACAAGAGGACCCATTACTGGCTGTAGAAATAAAAAGCTAACACAATATGGGTTCTCCCACCTCTTTCCCAACTCCATTCAGGGGATTAAGGAGGTTCAAAGGTTAAAACTGGACATAGGAAAAGTAGCAGCCTCCTAGGGTGCAGTTTGGTGTAGTGTTTAAGAGTGCAGACTCTAATTTGGGAGGACCGGATTTGATTTCCCATTCCTCCACATGCAGCTGCTGGTGTGACCTTGGGTCAGTCATAAGTCCTTTCAGAGCTGTTCTCTCGAAGGCAGTTCTTGAAAGAGCTCTCTCAGCCCTACCTACCTCACAGGGTCTCTGTTGTGGGGAGGGGAGGGGAAAGGAGATTGTAAGCCGCTCTGAGACTCCGGGTAGTGAAGGGTGGGTTATAAATCCAATCACTTCTCTTCTGGAGGAACCTAGAGGAAGATGAAAACAGAGTAGTTCTGTTCAAGTGACATGAATTCACAACTGGACCCTTTTAATGAGAAAGCTGCAATGGACTAAGAAGGGGTTAAATTCACTTAGGATTGAACTGCTAATCATGCTATATAAATGCATTTAGGGAATAAATGCAAGCAGGGGGAGCTATAAAAGCTACAGGAAAAAAGTTAGCATACAAACAACAGGGTATAACTGGCCATGACTAGCTTTAGCCTGGAAATCAGAAAGTGGTTTCTAAGCACCAGAAGGATGAACTCCTGTGATTGTAAGGGTCATGGGGACAAATACCTAATTGTATTTGCACTGAAACGTGATCACATTGTGTGATATCTGACATATTTCTCCATTTTATGTGAGATAACCATCTGCAGAGATGGGTAAGGGTTTTTTCTTGCATTCTGTATGATAATTTTGTTGCTCCCCCCCTCCCCCCCTCAAGGATCTGCAGCATTTGTCGCTGGTAATGGCAACATCAAATGGAATCGCTGATGCTGAGTGAATCTAGAAAATGTTAATTTCTGATGTTATGCAAAGTTTCAACTCATATGTCAGATGCTCCCAATGTATTGCAATTTATTTATATGAAACTATATAGCTCTGCACATCTTGAAGGTTTTGAGTGAGTAGCCATACACCTCCACCCCTTTTTATAAACATAAACCCTAAATGCTTGAACCTGGGACCTGACGGACAGCAGGTAAAGATACAGAAAGCGTACCACTGTAACTGAGCAGAACTGCAGGGAGATCAGCCAGACCACCAAGAATTGAATCATCCGAACACCTAATTGACTACAGAAAGTCCAGTGAGAAGCCTTAATTCATATAAAAGTCTCCAAGTCAGGCTGGCTGCTTTAGCCTAATGAAAAAAAGAGCCTTTGCGGTTTGCCACCAACTCTCATCACAAGCATGGTATTTAAGGATGGATTACAATACATCTATATAGACCCATAGGAGCACCACACTCCTATGTTTATGGGCTGTCTTGGGTTTTATTTATTGTCTACCTGATTGAAGGTTTTATTATTTTATTGTTCTAGCTGTGTTTTAATTGTTGGGAGCTGCCCTGAGCCCTGCATGCAGGGAAGGGAGGGAAAGTCCAACTAATAAGTAAATAAATCCAAATTTCTCAGCCTTGTTGCTTTGATCCAAATTTCTCAGCCTTGTTGCCATTTCAGTTTTGCTTTTCCCTTGTGCCAATGGAAGCCATGATTCTTCATTGTCATACCATTTGGTTTTGTTGCACCTAACTTTTCCAGTTAAAATGTCTATATTTTTCAATGCTACTTGTGCATCTAGAAATCAACATTGTGTGTGTCTATAATGTACATTGTACACACACATACATGTAAAAGCCATTCATGTAATACACTAGATACAAATCTAAAAAATGGAGAAGGAAAAACCCAGAACCAAAAAACTGACCAAAAAATGTAAGCAGATATAAAAAGAAATGACATAAGAACAGGGGTCGTTTCATAGAAAAAGAGCTAGGGGAACTCATTGGCATAACTCATTAGCATATGCCACACCCCCTGACATCACCGGAAGTGTGTCATAAGGCCACGCCCCCTGACATCACCGGCAGTGTGTCATAAGGCCCAGGCAGGGGTGGGGAGAGGCAGGGAGGAAGCAACTTACCCTCCCTCTTCTCCTGCCTCCTCCTGGCTGAATGAGGGCCGGAAGCAGGGCGGCCGGAAGCAGCGGGCGGGGCTTCGTCATGTGCCCCGCCCCCCGCACCTCACCTGGGGGGACTGCGATCCCCCATGATCCCCCCTGAATCGACCTCTGCATAAGAATATTCACTCATTCTAGTGGTGTGTTGTGGAATAATGTGATGTGATCTGAATTGGCTCAGTTTTTTCCAAATGTCTCACTTCCCCTCACCCAGCCTTGTTTTGGTACCTTGCCATTCTACCCTACTTCTATAGCAAGATGCAGATCTATTTATTTAGATATTTATATACAACTGTTCTCCTCATTGGGAACCCAAAGTGGCTTATAGCATGGTCCACCCCCCGGGTTATCCTCACAACAACCATCTTGTGAAGGAGGTGAGGCCGAGAGAGACAGAGAGATCCAGGTGTGTATTTGTAGAACAAAGTTTGAGTCCAGTGGCACCTTTAAGACCAACAAAGTTTTATTCAAGGTATGAGCTTTCATGTGCACGCACACTTCCTCAGACACACTGAAATGGAAAGACACAGAGAGAGAGAGAGAGAGAGAGAGAGAGAGATTAGCCCAAGGTCACCCAGAAAGCTTCGCGAGACAGAGAGAGAGAGAGAGAGAGAGAGAGAGAGAGAGAGAGAGAGATTAGCCCAAGGTCACCCAGAAAGCTTCCATGGCAGAGGAGGAGAATAAAAACTGGAAATCCCAGATCCTAATCTGGCTGTCTAACCACTACACCATGGTGGTTCTCTCACAACCATCTAACTTCCATAAATATTTAAAACTCCAGCTCTTTTCTGGCCTGAAGGTATCTAAAAGGCAAAACATAGGTCTGATGCCACTTCTGAAAAGTATGGACTGGGGAGGGGGGGTTAGTGAAATTCCAAGCACAGGTGTCCCAGATTTGGACTTGATGAAGAATTTTGCTTTGGATTCCTTTAGCTAATGATTGCCTTTTCCCCTTCCTTCCAAAGCACAATGGACCATGACTTATGTTTCTTAGGTGAGACAGCCCAACTCATACTCTTTCCACATATGTGTTTCAGCCAAACATTAACTACATAACAATACTCAGTAAAATATAAAACCCGAGCTGATTTTTTAAAAATCTACATATTCTCACAGCTGCAATTAATACGTCTGAGCATGAATGGGGCACCAAATCAAAAAGCCTCAAACCATCTTATGACATCACCCATTAGTAATGATGACAACTCATGCTGAGCACCAGGTGGACATTGCCCTGTGGAGCTACTCAAGGGATGCAATGCATTGCCTTTCATCCTGTTGTGGAATAAAACAAAAAGGCTTGGGTAGCTGGGAATTTAGCTCAGTATCAGAGAGTACAGAACGTCAGGAATGTAGCAGAGATGTGAAATTCTTCTTTAGCTACTTACCAGTTCAGATAGGAATGATCAGATATCAACATACAATGTGAGAAGCAGGCTCTTGTATGTGAACATACAAAGTTTCCTTATACTAAGTCAGACCACTGCTCCATCGAGCTCAGTATTGTCTACCCTACTTAATAATTTTTAATTTCTTTAAAAAATTATTGCAACCTCCAAAAAGAAAAGAAACAGAAAATATAACAAGAGGGAACCTGGAAGGACTTGCTGGAGGCATCTCATTTCCTCCTTCCCCACTATTTCCTCTTTCCCCATAGCCCCTCCCTGTTTCCTTCTCTCCTTCTATGGTTGCTGACCTCTGGGTAGGACCTGGAGATAACCTATAATCCCCACAAATCACCCAGCTACAGAGATCAGTCCCCCTTTAGGGTTATCAGCTTGTTTGCCAGTTTGGTGTAGTGGTTAGGAATGTGGACTCTAATCTAGGAGAACCTGGTTTGATTCCCCACTCCTCCACATGCAGCTTCTGGGTGACCTTGTGTCAGTCACAAGCTCTCAGTTGTTCTCTCAGGAGCAGTTCTTGAAAGTGCTGTCTCAGCCCCACCTACATCACAGGGTGTCTGTTGTGGGGAGGGGAAGGGAAAGGAGATTGTAAGCCACTCTGAGACTCCTTCAGGTAGTGAAGGGTGGGGTTTAATCCAATCACTTCTTCTTCTTCTAGGCTGGGAAATTTCTGGAGCAAATGTTTAAGAGACAGTTCTTGTAAGTTATACTGGCAGCAGTTAGATGCTTTACGTACTCCTTTGTTTAAAACACACAATATTGTCTATTCTGATGTATAGTGACTGTCTAGGGTCTCAAGAACATAACAGTCTTTCCTGAGACCTACTGCCAAAGATTCTTTGGAGAATCCAGGGATTGAGCTGCAACCCTCTGCATGCAAAGGATGTGTCCTATCACCAAGCCACTGGGAACTACTTTCCTAATACAATAATCTTGTTGAAGGTTTTTGCCTGCTTCAGTAGGATGTGCAAAATCCCATATTACAAATACATATGATTTGTACCTTCACAGGAAAAAAAAGCATTTCTTTCCTTAAAGCTCTGGTCATATGAAAGATCCCAAGATATTTGTATCTACCTCTGGCTTGGCCAGGGGCATTATTTTTTCTAGTAGGAAAATTCAAGCAGATTAGAATTAGATGAGTTTCTCAGGGACAGACAGGAGCCCAGTTGCAGAGCCAGAAACTGATTCAAAGTGTCTTGCATTTGTTAAACCCTTTCCTTTTCTATCCCATGGAATAGAACTGTGGACTGGATCCTAACCAAGGTGGGGTTTTTCCCACCAGGGGAAGTTCCAGAAATGGAAAAGAGGGGTGGAGCTTGCCAGTTCTGCCCTTCCATTTTGACTCTGTCCCCATGCTGTACCTGTGCATTCAGGTTCCCAGTGGCATGATTTGGGTAGGGAATAGCAGACTGCAACCTGACAAAGCTAGCCCAGGCTAGCCTGATCTCATCAGATCTCAGAAGCTAAGCAGGGTCAGCCCTGGTCAGTATTTGGATGAGAAACCACCAGGGAATTCCAGGATTCCTATGCAGAGGAAATGGCAAACCACCTCTGAATGTCTCTTGCCTTGAAAACCCTGTGGGCTGCGACTGGATGGCACTTTTCCACCACCATAGCAGACTGCGAAGGGAGAGGGGAAGTGAGAAAGTTCAGTTCACTTGTTACCATCCAGCGACTAAAAATTGAAAGTCTGGAGGTTCTTTAGATTCCATTAGGGGTGATTTCGTAATTTCTTATCCTTGCTCATTTGACCCCCAAATCTAATTTTCTCTTGTGCAAATTAAAACTTTGATTTTTTTAAAAAAAATTCAGACCGCTTGCTGTTTTCCTGCGCCACTTTCAACAGTACACTGTACATACTTTGATGTTATTTGTGCATCAATAAATCAGCACTATCCATTATAATATATATTGTGGTAAAAATTACCATATAAACTGTATATGGAATCCATACATTATGGGTACACAGTACACCCAAATCTACAGAGCCAACAATGAAGAGCAAGGAACTGAAACTGCTGACAAAAATATACACCAGTATAAAAAGAAACAAAATAAGGAACACCGGCTCATCATTAGAGTCCGTCTCTCCTTCGACCTTGTGTCTAGGAAGAACTTTGACTAAGTTTCTTTGGCTAAAGTATTATTGATACAGAGTGTCAAGAATGAGATATCAGAATGCAGAGTGGGAGGTCAAAGAAACCATAAGGGGTGGGGGCAGAGCGGGAGGTCAAAGAAACCATGAGATTTTGAAACCCTTGCAAGAAGCGGAGGAAATCGTGATCAGGAACAGAATGAGGTGGAAAGGTGAGCACGCATAGACAAGTAAGGGAAATGGAAGGTGATGAATGGGAGGACAGGGAGGGTGAGAGGGAGGGTATGATTGTGAAGGCTGGCATAAAAAAGGGTCGAGAGCTGGAAGGCATCTAAAATAAAAGCAATTGCTTCTTTTTAACCAGGTGGCTGGTGGGATAACTGGCAGGGATATGGCACGCACCTCCACTGTAATTTCTCACTTCCCACCAGTCTGCCAGGGCTAGTTTCTGTCATCCTGGTGAGATGAGATTATGTCAAAGGCCCCCTTGGCTGCAGTTAGGAGCCAGATACTGCATGCAGTGTTATGCAGTCGGTGTGGGTGGGGGTGAGTGATAAAATTGTGTTGTGAAGGAAGGAGGAGGTCTGGATGTCATTGCTTAGGCAAAAAGGGCTCGAGATTAAGACAGGCCCATCACACACGTCATGCTGCCAAGCCCCGTATCTTATTAATTATACAGAGAGTGATAAACAACATTGTGGAGATGCATAAATCAGAAAGGGAGGTGTTGCAAATTGACAGAGAGCTCTTGGACAGTGCAATATCAGAGTTCTGCTGTTCTTGAGGTCTGATTTATCACAGCTTGGAGCTGGAGTTGCATGCAGGTGGGCTGGGCAGACAAGAGAGAATGATGGGGGATTGGGAAGGGACTGTGGCTCAGTGGCAGAGCTTCACCTTTGCATTCAGGAAAACCTTGGTTCAATCCGGTGGAAAGTGAAGTGTAAGACTTCTCCCTCAGACCCCGAAGAGCTGCTGCCAGTCAGTTACAGGCAACATGGAACCTGATGGACCAATGGTCTGACTAGGTGTAGGAAAACTTCTTGGGTTTATGAGGCTTCATCCCTCTCTGTGTTTGTGAAACATGGAAAGAAACAGGGAGGAACACTAAAATATGGAAGCACTGTCAAGCACAAGTTGTGTACTTTCATTATTTATTTTGGTGATATAATTCCTCAGTAGGTTACTAATAGCACTGTCTTAAGCAGAGTTACGTCCTTCTAAATCCATTGACATGTAAGGGCTTAGAAGGGTGTGATTCCACTTAGAATTGCACTGTAAGATCCTAGCCCCTGACATTATGCTAGTCTCTGGAGTCCTGCAGATTTGCAATTTCTAACCCAGTGAACAAGATCAAAGAGAACTACTGCAGAGAAACCTCCAAAGGACTTCCAGAAGTAGTCCACTCTCCCCCCCTTGAACAAATAATTATAGTATTTAGCATTTCTAGATCAATGTTAAGCATTCAAAGCACAGTAAAGACAACGTTCATGGATGGAAAGACAGTGATGTGTAGAGATTAGAGAGTCAGACTGTTATCTGGAAGACCCAGGTCAGAATCTCTGTTTTGCCATGGAAGCTTCCTGGGTTTCTCTCTCTCAATCGAGCCTACCTTGCAGGATTCTTGTGAAAGTAAAATGGAGGTGAGGAGAATGATGTAAGCAGTTTCTGGGCCCCACTAGAGAGAAAGGAAACAAATAATAAATAAGCAAATAAATAATGGTGGTCTCTGTTCATGACCCCACTTTGGAGATGGGTGGCTGAGCTGGTTTGGCGGTGGCCACCTCATGGCTTCAGACCGGGCTGAGATGAAACCTGGGACTTCCCTTCTCACATGCTTAGCTGCTACTCTGTAAAATCGTTATAAGAGTGCCTGGATTCTTCATCCTTTGTTTTGTTTTTAAATCAATTTCTTTGTACAGGGAATAGCAACAACAAAACTGAAAGCGAGTTACTAATATCCACATGTGCAGTGGTGGAGATTGTACAAAGGGGGCATAAACGAATAACAACACTGGTAGTTGGGCATTAGAAATGCAAACTGTTGCAATATTCAGAGATGCCTCAACCTTTGTGTAAAAATGTGACCAATTACCTTTCCTAATATCAAGGAACACATTACTGTGGTTTATTCATTCTCATTAAGTTTCTCCCCCAGTTTAGGTTAGAGATGGCTTTACATTTCTGATTCCTGTTGTTTTGATGCCCAAATCCTTTGTTATAGTTTTACTTCTCCCTTGTATGGAAACATTTTTTTAAAAAATCATGCCTTTTTGTTTCCCTATACCAAAGATGTTGTTGTTTCCTTGTAAAGTATTCATCTGTTTCAAAACTGTGTGTCAGTAAATCAGCATTAGTTATTAAGGGGTGTATCTCTCATAACAAACCTGAAATCTACATAAATTCTAGATCCAAGCCATTTTTCTCATATGCTAGTCATGACACCTTCCTGCCTTGGTTGGAGAAATAACTGGCAGGAATATGACATTTATTCAGATTCTAACTGGTTACTTCCCACCAGTCGAGCAGGGCTAGTTTCTGTCATTCTAGTTAGATGAGATTTATCGTCTCTTTGCCTCTTCCCCTGAGCTGGAGCATGCAGGGGCAGTAAAACAGCCCTGGACCAAACAAGGCTACAACTTGCAGCTTTAACTTCACTGCAGGATCCACTTGGTTCAGTTTTCTCCTGGCTGCCAGTGTCTGCCATGAATTGTCCTGATAAGTTAAAGGGTCAGGCCTCACCTGCTCCTGACTCAACAGGCTGTCCCACCTGCAGATACAAAGCTTTACTTGTATCCTTGGAAGCCAGGGAGGGCACTGAGGGTACAGTTTGCCTTCCCCTTGATAGGTAAGTAGTGCCAGCCTGCAGGAAACAGAGTAGAATGCTTTTCTTGTACTGGCTGATAACCACATAGAGATGCAGAGAGGAGAGAGCATAGAAGAATACATACTGCCCCCCCCAGCAATGAATTATCTGGGAGTGCTATTTATATATTAATTTGATGGCCTTGGATTCCAACCAATGAGGTCATATCAAATGATGATCTGAACCTTGAACTGCTTGGTTGGCAGGGTCCATGCTTCACGCACTGGAAACTGGCTGTCTGCGGTCAACTGATTACCTATCCAGGGGTGGCATAGGAGTTAGTCAAGATCCCCTGGTTCTCCCTGTGGTCAACAATTCTTGATTTTTCTCCTGAATGGGTAAACAAAATCAAAAGCCAAAGTTGAGATTGTAGGTTACATCCTACAGTAACTGGTCATGTAAACAGTAAGTGTGTTTAGTCTGTCTAGGGTGTATATTATTAAGGACTAACCACAATGTTGTCTTTTATTTTTTTTTATTTTTTTGCCCAGAAATGAGCCATTTTTAGGTTGAAATAGGAATGGTTGAGTTTTTCAGAACAGTGGCAAATGAAGCAAGGAAACCAGCAACCCACAATAGAAATTTGCTCTTATAAATTCCAGCTTTGCTATGACACTTAAAAATGTTGAAACTGTCCAATATACACAGATTGAATTTCCAGTATGTGCCAATTTCTGATGAACAGTAAATTATGAACATATTACATATTTTAGGCTAATGGAAGTATACACAAATCAACAAGTCCCAATTGTTTTATACCCATAGTAGCTACAAGCATCCTGACTCTCTTTCAGAAAAGGGAACCATACCAGCACCACAGCCCAGAACCTTCCTCATCCTAAGAACAAGATGATTCCAGAGGACCAGTTCCAAGCCACTGCCTACCATTAGGGAGGCATGAAAATAACCTTTCCCCTTTCTTTTGGTTACTGTCATTTTAAACTTTTTCATTTCCTTCCTTTCATTGTCCATATTCCCAATGTCCACTGTTTCTTTTACATCGATCTGATCTATCTATTATTAGCCATGCATGACCTCCATCTGTTTAGAGATCCACAGATCAGAGCCACACAGAGTCTAAACAGATTTTTCAGCAAACATGGGGCACTCTACAGGTTTGAAGAAAAATCAGAAAAAATTAAATACACACACACACGGAAAAAGGCCCGTTGTGGAAATAAATACAACGATCTCTAGAAAGAGGCTCTGGGTGGGTGCCCCGGCCTTGGACACTCAGTGTCAATTTGCTGTGGCAACCTCAGCAGGGTATAATGACACTGAGTCCACCATTTTCTCCAGAGGAACTGATCTCTGCTACCTAAAGAACAGTTGTAATTTTGAGGGATCGCCAGTCCTCACCTGGAGATTGGCAACGATGGTACCCCAGAAGGGAATAGTTGGTTTGGAGGGTGGAGTCTATGGCTTTATACCTGTCCGAGGTCCCATGCCTCCTGAAACCTCACCCTCTCCAGGCTCCATCCCTCACATCTCCAGGAATTTCCCACCTGGAGTTGGCAACCCTATCTCCTTCCCAGCCAATCATCAACCTACCTTTATTTCCCCCTCACTCTTCAGCTTTCCACCCCACACACACCTATAGCCTCTTCCATGCTTTGAGCCCTGACTGCTACGTCACATTGGCTGTCATACGGGGGCCACCTCAGAAGCATATAAGGATACAGAGCCCACCATTTTCTCCAGGGGAACTGATCTCTGCCATCTGGAAAGCAGTTGGAATTCTGAGTGATCTCCAGCCCTCACCTGGAGATTGGACACATTTTACCTCAGAACAGCAAACTGTTTAGAATGTTAGACGCAAAAGCCAATCAAGTCGCATATGCAAACGACCTCTGTGTTCCATGCAAATAACCTCTGTGTTCTGACTGGCTATGGGGGAGAAGATCAGCAAAATGTTTAGAATGTTGGAGGCAGGACTCAGGCAAAGCAGCCAGTGGATAGGGAGACCCTCAGAATGACAGATCAGAGAGCGAACTGATTTTGGAGCGTGTGGAATATTCTAGAGAAGTGCCACCACCGTTTGGCTTTTATTTAGAAGGGAGATTAGGTGCGTTTACTGACCATAAATTTAGTAGGGAAGGGCCACCTGCTCATTTGTGAACCTGCCCATCTGTTTAAATCATCATCTGAGGCCCTGCTGTGTGTTCCAGCTCTGTCAGAAGCCACGCTAATTACTACCATGGCCTTTTTGGCAGTGATCTGTAGGTTATTGAACTTCCTCCCCAGAGGGGGCACTGGTCAACCTCACTTCTCTCAGGAAATCTGTCAGAACTGCCTTGCTGGAGGGCGATGAGCTCAATATATTGTTGCTGTTTTTAACTAACTGCTTTTTATGTGTAGTGATGCTGTGCTGGATCTATATGATTATGATTTATGGTTGTGGTTTTCATACTTCATTAGCCACATAGGTGCCTTCTTAAAGGTGGAATGGACATTTTGATAAACTAATAATAATTCATTAAATATTACAGTAAGTTAACAACTTCACCAGTAATATCAGCAATGCTTCCTGTATGCTTGTATGGGTGTATCTGCTTGTAAAGCTGGTAGAACACTGCTACTGAAGCAGTGTGTCATGTTCATATAGTGGTGCTACA
>NW_015167090.1:300627-336346 GCF_001447785.1 Gekko japonicus | reverse complement strand
ATGCTGGCTGCTGCTCCGGGCCTGGCAACAGCAGAGGTACATGCCAGCAGCTACTCCAGCCCAGCCACCATGGTGGAGGATGTTGGCTACTGCTCCAGGCCTGACAACAGCAGAGGAGCACACTGGCAGCTGCTCCAACCTGGCCGCAGGTAAGGAGTCTCGGAGTGATACTGCATCCCTCGCTTACCATGGTGGCCAAGGTCAATTTGGCTGCCAGATCTGCCTTTTACCATCTTTGGCTAGTCAGGCAGATGGTTCCCTATCTCACTCCCTGGGATTTAGCTGCAGTGATCCATGCAATGGTCACTTCCAGGCTGGATTACTGTAATTTGCTCTATGCAGGGCTACCCTTGGGTCTAATCCAGAAATTGCAGCTGGTGCAGAACGCAGAAGCATGCCTGCTGACAGCAACGCCTTTGTGGGCATGCATTCAGCCAGTGTTGTGCCAACTGCACTGGCTACTGATCAAATACCAGATCCTTTAAAGCCCTATGTAGCCTGGGACCTACATACCTACAAGGCCGCCTCTCCCCAAATGAGCTCCCAAGAGATTTACGCTCTCTTATCAACACCTCCTGGTGATCCCTGGTAGGGTTGTGCATTCGGTTCATCCAAACCGAATGCACCCCCAAAAATGGCCCATTCGGGACCCTTTCAGGCTGCTGAGGGCCAATTCAGATTCTCTGATCTGAATTGACTTGCTGCCGAATTGCCGCTGAAATTTCAGCCCCATTATAACCTATGGGCCATTGAAGTCAATGGCAAACATAGGGTATATTCTGGGGGGTGGAGGGGGAGGGAGTTTGAGGGAGAGGCTCCAACCTCACAGGGCGGCTACTTGAGCCTCTCCCCAAGGTACCCACCACGTTTCAAGAACATTGGACCAAGGCGTCCAATTCTATGGACCTCCAAACAGGTTGCCCCCATCCCCTCCATTGTTCTCTATGGTGGGGGGGAAAGTTACTTTTTTCCAACGGTGCTGTTATTGGCTCTGGGGGAGGGGGGGTTTGAGGGAGAGGCTCCAAATTTTCAGGGTAGCTTTGCAAGCCTCTCCCCACATAAAATCCCATGTCTCAAAGCAATTGGACCAGTGGGCCCAATTCTATAGGCACCCAAACAGGTTACCCCCATTACCTCCATTGTTTCCAATGGGGAAACCCAGCCAGCAGTTTACCATTTAGGTTAAGGGTGTTAAGATCTGTATAAGTAGGATGAACAAGTGAGGAGGGGGAGGTATGACTGAGTAGGATGAGATTAGTTCAAAAGGACTGTAAATGTCTTTCTTGGAAGACCCATTTGTCTTAATAATGTATTTTTCTTTAGGGTGGGGAGAGGTCGTTAGTGGGTCAGCCACTACAGTTCACCTTTCAAAAATATGTTCCCAGGCTCTTGCTTGGCAGCAACCATTTTGTGTGTCCAGGTTGTCATTTTAATTTCTATTCCAGTTTGGTGTAGTGGTTAAGTGCACAGACTCTAATCTGGGATAACCAGGTTTGATTTCCCCACTCCTCCACTTGCACCTGCTGGATGACTTTGGGCAAGCCATAGTTCTGGCACAAATGTTCTTGAAAAATAGCAGTTTCTGTCAAGAGCTCTCTCAGCCCCACCTACCTCACAGGGTGTCTGTTGTGGGGAGGGGAAGGGAAATGAATTTGTAAGCCGCTCTGAGACTCCTTTGGGTAGTGAAGGGCAGGGTATAAATCCAATGTCTTCTCTTCTCTTCTCTAGGCCAGGCAGTGCCCTGCACATATGATTCTGGAGTGATATTTAAGAAGGGTGTTACCTCTCTCTAAGTGAAAACTGCATGTTCTGTGGGAGGAGGGGTCTGCTGACATAAGGAAGGAATTAGCAGCAGTGGGGGGAGGGATTTCCCCTGCAAGTGTTATGGGTTCCCACTTGTATTGCCTATAGGTTAGCCACCATTTTGTATGCACTAGAAACAATATGTTCAAGGATTGCATAGTGCAAAATTTAAGGGGGGGGGGAACAGTTGATGTAAGGGAACAGAAAATGACAAGAAAATAGAGACTTGAAAAGGTTGGTTGGCGTAAGAGAAAAGGAAAAATGGAGCAAAGGTTTTCAAGTCATAATAATAGTGCACCTATGATACTTGGTAGCATCCCTACCCGGTATAAGTTCCCCAGTCTGCTACAATGTCTTACTTGGGGCAATATGCACCTATGATACTTGGTAGCATCCCTACCTATAAGTTCCCCAGTCTGCTACAATCTCTTACTTGGGGCAATAGAGCAGAAGACAGACCAACAGGCTATCCCTCTGCTTTCCTGAACTGCCTGTCCCAGCCCTTCGGTCTGACTGCTTCATACCAGCCATGTTGGAACATCTGTAGCTATGGCTAGAATGAAACCCTTGTTTATATTTTTAGAAGTGAAATGATTGCCAGTTGATTCCAGTCAGCCTATAATGTTGCACATGATAAATGAGAGACACCACAGATGTGTGTTCCAAGACAGAAATCTTTCTAGGGCAAGCAACAAACATTTGAGTTTGGAATCAAAACATTTGTGAAGTACTTAGAATTTGCAAATGTGTTGTCTTCTTAATTGCCAATCCAGGTAAAACATTTTGTCTAAATATAGCACAAGAGCTGAAACAAACAGAAGTTTTCAAATTCACACAACACACTCATTTCTACTGACAGCTATACCAGGTGATTTTCACACTCTTTTTGAATTTAGACAAGTTTGAATAAATCCAAATAATTTACTGCATTCTAATTTAGGGATGTGCATATGTTACTTCCAAGGTAGAAATAATAATGATTTTCAGAGACACTGCAGTCATCTTTCTCTTGTAGAGAGATGTGTGGACTCCTCTCCCAACACTCCACCCAGAAGCATTTTTTGTACCCTAATCAAAACAATTCTTGCATCCCGTACAATTCTGAGGATATTTCACCTGATCATCAATATTTACTGCCAAATTCTGCTTTAGGTGAAGTCAGGTAGCAATTCATACAGTACATTCCTACATAGAGATACTCCAGTCTCAGCCTACAGATTTCAGTTGGATTGGACTGGAATTACTCTACATAATAGAACTCTATTAGTGTGCTGTGTAATCCAAACAGCAAACAGCAAAAATCTGGGAGAAAATGGCAGGGGGGAGGTGTATTGTTTTTCACAACTTTTACATTTATTTTCTATAACCAAATCAGTGAAAAGTTGCAAGTTGGATTAGAGATGAGACAATATGATGTTCCTGTTTCTTTTTGGCTCTATATTTTTTCCTTGTCATTGGTTTTAGTCCATCTCATTTCATTGTTGTCATAGATGTTTCTTTTATTTTATTTAGGGCACTTTTACAGCATTATTTTTGTCATTTGTATGCAACTGATGAACAAATGTTGGAAAAATCATACATTTTAATAGAACGTATGATGCCAAAGAAAGACTTTTGAGTTTATTTCTCACCTAGAGGAAGCAAAATGAAAATCAGATTTGAACCTGTAATCTTGCAAAAGTCAGTCAACCCTAATCTGGATTTTGTATTTCACTTGTGCGTCTACAGGCTTAAATGTGCAACTAACATTGCAATACTCAGCAGAGTTACACTGATTTAAGTCCATTTAAGTGCCAAATAACATGTTACCTGTGAAATGAGTCAGGTTGGTGAACCTGATGCTGAAGATCTAATATTCCCAATCACACGAAGGCCCAGTTCAGATCAAGTGTATAACTCAGGAGTAGGAAGGGCTTCAGACTCCCCCCTGTGCTGTGTTTGTGAGCCAAAATGGCTGCAGGGGGTATATTTGCCTTGCTGTGGGGCTCCATATCAGGGCACATTGAGCCCCATGCTTCCCCAACTTGAGTCATATCACAGGTAACATGTTGTTTGTCCCTCAGTCAATGTGCTTAGAAGGTTGTAACTCTGCTTGGTATTGCTCTGTAACAGGACAATTCAGTCTAAAACAATTGAAATAATGAATGTAGAATGTAGTATCTTTGCAGAGCATTGCACTTTGCAACCTTAAGATGATGCCATGAGAGACACATAACTGCTACTGCTACTCTCCTTTTCTCTTTGTGTTTCTTTCTTCATCATATAACATCTAGGAGAGTACAATGTATGCTACAACATCATTGGCCTTTGAGCTTCCCTGCTCCAGTCTCACATATTTGGCTGTCAGACATGGAGGTGGACAATGCACAGCACAATGACATCACATTAAGCCCATAAATCCATCCATAGAGCCACATAACAGCCAAACAAGAGGAGTGACTAAGATCCGCTGCCACTTTTGGTGCTTTCTCTGTAATTTGTGAGAGAGGGAGTTGCACATCTTCGCCAAGAGGGAGAGGCATGAGCTGTAGAAAGCAAAAAAGCATGTCAAATCAGCTGTAAAGTTAGTGACACTACATAAAAAACAGCTGGGGTAAGAATATTGTTCTGGGTGTGGGATCATTCCAGTTACAATATTAACTCACATGGCAAGCTGCAAAAGAGTCGGAGGATTTCATTTTAAAAAAAGATTTGCCATAAACATGAGTAATCTGATCTGATCTGAAACACACATGGAACCTTTTAAATTGTGAATGATAGCAATTATTGTACATAACCAAGAGGCATGAGCTGGGGGACACGGGAGCACAGCCATCTCCCACTGGAAGAAATGCTCGACTCACAGATTCGGATTTTACAATGGAAGCATGAAAAAAAGAAAGGAACAGAACAGAACAGATACCCCTTGTAACATGGAAGCAGCCTTGCACTGGCTTGGAAACATAATCTGAGAGTCTTCATGGCTAAAGCTGCCTGCTGGCTTTTGCATTACTGTTTTTCTTTAATGCTATAAAAAGTTGGTAGCCCTACTCCACACCACAAGATACATCAGTGAAATGATCTACAGTGAAGGTCATGTAGAAAACTAGCTGCCAAACTGGTGGTACTGTTGTGATTGCTATCTGTTGCACCAGCAATGAACACATTATAAACATGAAACTCCATAAACCAGATCCCCAGTCACAACCATAATTGAAAACTAAATGGAAGATGAATAGCAAAGAAAGGATGAATGCAGAAGCTGAAGAGAGGAAATGGATACACTTGGCTCACTTAATTCTATCCCTAATCATCCCACAGAAGCTAGACTAATAAGCAGACATCAGGATTAGGAGACCAACAGCAGATGGACTTCTGTTCCTCTAAGGGGAAGAAAAGGGCAATTGCATTATAGCTGAAGGACATCTGGGGCTGGCAGTGAATAGCTGGCACCAGAGAAACAAGTTCCACCAGGAAGTGCCGAACAAGAATATAGACATATAAAAGATGAACAGATAAATCAACAGATGAATGTTGTTAACTTTTGTTTGAGGATTTGGTTGGGGTGTATTTTTTGCTGTTTGTTTAAATAAAGATAATGTGCTTCAGCAAACCTCATCCTGAACTGATCTGGCTTTCCAAGTTGAGCAAAGTACCCTGCCCAATCTCCATGTCCATTTACTGTTGACGTTTCTCCTCTCTTGCATAGAATGTATGAGATTCTGGACATTGTCACTTGGCTATGTTCTTGAACTGATGGTTAACTTTGAACTTCTGTGTTCTGACTTGGTGCTTACATCCTGATTCCTTGGCTCATACTTTTAATATGCTGTCACTTCCAAGCAGTTCATGGAAGCATACATAAAAACCCCATTAGCATGTATCATGGCTTCTCTATAACTAACTCACCACAGTATGGATCAAATAACTGTACCAATGCCAAGTGTATTTCCGGTGGCTACTATACAGATTTTCTAAGTTTTAAAATTATTATCCTGCAACAGTTGCTTAAAGTCCAATGAGTATTCCTGCCAGTAAACTCCATTACTAAAATTTAGACTGTGAAATGAAAAGCATTCTAGACTGAGTTCAGTGATTTGGAGGGTCTGTTCTGCATGACCTCAGATATTGATCACCTCTGCTTCTGATCCCTGAACAGAAAGTGCAAACATGGAAGAAAATACTTAAAAGAAATAAATGAATTTAGAGCAGTTTGTTCTTCTCCAGGCTCGGAAGTAGAACTGAGAGTGAGGTTTTTTAATGAAAAATTGAATATTTCTAGGAATCTCAAGTTTATTTCCTTTTAATGGTAATGACCATGTTTGCTACTGAATATTTGGGAAGTAACAAACTCGCAAGCACTATATTATTGCACAAGAACCTAAGTTAAATAAACAATAAATTGAAAGAGGGAAACCAATATTAGCAGCTCATGCAGAAAAAGGATCTTTAACTTTCTTAATAATCATTAGAGTTAGCAATGCGGAACAGATAGAAATTGAGAAGTGCCTGGTCTTCTTAGGAAAAGATATCTCAGTGAGAAATCATATGGCTTTTTTACATCTTAACAAGACTGTTATGGTTTCACTCATTCTCAGTCACATTCTGAAAATATAGTATTTTGATACCTCTGAAATTTCATATTTCATTTTTTCTCTTTTAATCAAGAGTCCCACTGTAGTCTTTGTGGTCCATTGGCTGAATGGCTGACCTGTTCATGAAGGATGAGTGATGCTCTCTTTCAATGCAGCTTACACTTTCACAGTTGTACATTGCCAGCAATGTGGATCACAGAATCCTCCCTGTTTGTCAGCTTCTGCTTTCCTTCTTCCTCTCCTTGTTTTACAGGGATTCCTTAGCAGTAATTTTGTATGACCAATTATACCAGCCAGGCCAAAGTTGTAGGGTTCCAGGCTTGTTGCCTTCAGCTCTTTGAATGCTGCTCCTGTAACAATAGTAGCTGCAAGGCAGCCACTGGCAGCTTCTGTAACAGCTACAATACCCTGAGAGAATCATAAGAACATACATAAGAACATAAGAGACGCCAATATTGGATCAGGCCAAAGGCCCATCTAGTCCAACACTCTGTCACACAGTGGCCAAAAATACCAGGTGCCATCAGGAGGTCCACCAGTGGGGCCAGGACATTAGAAGCCCTCCCACTGTTGCCCCCCCCAAAAGCACCAAGAAGACAGAGCATCACTTGTTCCAGAGCCCCTATCTATACCTTGTGGCTAATAGCGACTGATGGACCTCTGCTCCATATGCCTATCTAATTCCCTTTTGAAGCCGTCCATGCTTGTAGCCGCCACCACTTCCTGTGGCAGTGAATTCCATGTGTTAATCACTCTTTGGGTGAAGAAGTGCTTCCTTTTATCCGTTATAACACAACCGCTCAGCAATTTCATGGAGTGCCCACGAGTTCTTGCATTGTGAGAAAGGGAGAAAAGTACCTCTTTCTCTACCTGCTCTTTCCCATGCATAATCTTGTAAACCTCAATCATGTCACCCCTCAGTCGTCTTTTCTCCAAGCTAAAGAGCCCTAAGCGCTTTAACCTTTCATCATAGGGAAAGTGTTCCAACCCTTTTATCATTCAAGTTGCCCTTTTCTGCAATTTTCCCAAAGCTATAATATCCTTTTTAAGGTGTGGTGACCAGAACTGCACACAGTATTCCAAATGAGGCCGCACCATTGATTTATACAGGGGCATTATGATATTGGCTGATCTATTTTCAATACCCTTCATAATAATCCCCAGCATAGCATTGGCCTTCTTTATTGCAGTCACACACTGTCTCAACATTTTCAGTGAGTTATCTACTACAACTCCAAGATCTCTCTCCTGCCAAATCCATACCTGCCAAATAGCTTTCTTTGCCCTGCAAATCTGGGAGTTTTCTGGGTTCAGTAGAGGCAGCAGGAGTGGTGAAGTGGGACAGGAGAGAGAGCCAGTTGGGCCCTTTAAACCCTCTTTAAACCTTAAAGATCCATGGTAGTAGACCTGACCTCCAAGTGTGGATACCAGGTTGACTACTCATTGATTTCAAAATTTCTGTTTCAACTACAGTGGACCTTTAAACTCTAAAGGCAGTTTAAAGGGCTGCATCAAAGCCAAGGTCCAGATGGGCTGCACTCTCCCTCTCTTACCTGCTCTCCCTCTCTTCCCTCCTCCCTTACCCTTCCTGTGACCTTCTGCGGCAGGTCAGTGCATTTTAGTTGGAGAGACATGGTTTTCACGTGCTGATATACTTGAACCTAAAAATAAATTCCTCTAAATGGATTTCTAGAACTATATCAACATTCCCAAAACTTTGGACTAATGAAAATCATGCCTTCTGAAGTGTACACTCATACTATAAATATTTCAGTCAGTGGAACCTACAGTAAATTCTTGTAGCTTTGCCCACTGATTGGGCTGAGGGAGAAATGCCTTTGTTGAGGGGCATCTCAGGATACTTTGTAAGGAATTCATGTTATCCTTTTCCAACATAAAATCAGGGGTCATCAGGTAAAGAAAGAGAGGTCTAAAAACATGATTTCATTATTATGAATTCATTACCCCCTTTTGCAAGTATTCCTTGGGTGGGGGACCTAGCCACTGCACTTCAGCACAGTAGTGTCAGCATGTCAGCTACCACCTAAATCTGAAATGGCCAGCCATATTCAACCCTCCATTTTATGGTGGGCCCAGCCTTTATTCATACTGGATCGAAACAGAGGCATCTACTTGGCCAGTGTTCAGCTTTGAAGGTAAGGAATGATTTACTGCCTGGTTGCTGAAAAGCTCTTTAATCTTGTCTTTATGAACACTTAGCACCTACAAATCACCTTTTTGGCTAGATATACATCACCTGCTTCATGCCTTGGTGCCCTGGAGGTGAACATGTCAAAGGTACAGCTTGTTTACATGAAAGGCTGCTTCACAAGAGCAGCCTTCCCTTTCTGCTACCACTACTTGGTTTGCTTTTCTGTTCATAACAAGGTTTCACTTGTAAAGTCAGTGAACAGAGATCCTGGTGGGATGAGTGCAGATACCAGGAGTGGTAGATATCAGAGAACATTCAGTTCTCATTAAAAATATATATATTGCTTGTTTTCGATCTCGTGGGTTGAGAGATATGAGCTTTATTGATCTATTTCACATCCACCCAAGCTGTCTATTTAAAACATTTATATCCCACTCTTCATCATGATGTCTAAAGTGGCTTACAGTTCTACAGCAACTACAAACATATAAATAGGCAATAGTGAAAAATGCTAAAATAACCAGGAAAAATCTTAACACTGACAAAAGGCCAGAGTGGATCTTACCTGTACCCTACCACTTCACTGAAAAAGTTTGAAGCCTTTCTCCAAGCCTTTCTTCATCTTAAGTGCCAATTGTTGGAAGAAGGCTTGAGGAAGTTGGATGCACATCAGTATCCACATCTAAAGCAATGCTGTTATTGGCCATTATCAATCAGGATGAACAAAAAAATCAGCAGAATGCCTGAGAAAATAGATGGAGGTACATAGAGGAGGGTTTCCAAAGATTACGTTGGGTATCATGAAGGCTCTTATGGGAACAGGTGGTCCTTTAGGTACCCTGGTCTGAAGCCATTTAAGGCTTTTAAAGTAATGGCCAGCATGTTGAATTAATTCTGGAATCAGCAGCTAGTATTGCTCTGTTAAAACTGGTAAGATAAATCCACTGTAATGAGTGCCTTCCAGCAGTCATGCTGTCCCATCTTGTGACAACTGAAAGTAAGGACCATCACCATAGACGAGCTTCTGTAGAGTACATTACAGCAATCTGATCTGGATGTGATCAGAGAACTGATAAATGGTGCTGAGTGCAACACAGATAACTGAGCCTCCCTCTGTAAGACATGAATCTACGGTAGTAGTGCAACCCCCCCCCTCCAATCTGCAAACTCTTTTAGGAAGTGTGCAGTCCCATCCAAAATAATTTGTCTCATTCATTGATTAACCCCATTGTCAACTAACATCTTACTGGAGTGAGCTTTAATTTATTTGCCCTCATGCAGTCTATTGCTTCCTTCCAAAGACAAATTTGGTACATCCACTGCTAAAACTGAAAGGAAAATTAAAGCAAAGTGTCACTAATGACACATCACTTTGAATGACAAATTATGTGTGATTCATCATAGGGGACAAAATGGGATCCTATAGGATTCCATAGTACAAATGCCATACAGCTGAGTAGTTATCCTGCAGCACTACTTTCTGGTACCAGCTAAAGGGCTGTGCCTCCAGTTTCCATTTCATAACATGGTTCAGAAAGATGCCATGGTAGATGATATTGAAAGTCCCCAGAGGTCTAGGAGAATCAAAAGAGTCACATACTCCAGTCTCTCTCACACACTAAAGGTCATTTTTTAGGGTGACTGAGGCCTAAACCAAACCTGAAGCTGGACTGACATGGTTCTAGATAATTCTTCTCATCCAAAAAACATCTGTAGTTGCCCAGCCACCACATATTTGTGCATATTGCCCCAAAAGAAGTTAAATGTTACTAGGGGGTAGTTGTTAAGCCCATTTAAGTCCAGGGTTCTTGTCTTTTTCATGTCTGGTTTCACAACCATTTCTTTTAATATGGTCTATCATTCTATAAGGTATAATCTTCCTCTGTCCAAGCCTAATGCAATGGAACCTGACCAAGCCAGATCTGCATGGAAACTGAGCAAAATGAAGCAAAGCTCATCTGGGTTTACTGCCTTATGGAGAGATTTACAGTACAATCCTGAGCATCCATAGAAGCCAGTGGGATTAGAAGGGTTCACCTCTGCCTTGGGTTGCATGGTCAAATAGTCCCAAAGAGTAAGGATCAGGAACTGAAGTGTTAGGCAGCTCATCCTTCAAACAGCAACAAATGAAACATCCAAGCAATTGCAATTAGATGGAACTCTGATAACATTCTGAGAATATAGTGATACATGCCTGCCTCTACTTTACAAGTCTCTTGTGCTGATCTTTCAGGGGGAGGGGGTTAAGCCTAACCCCCCACTCAATCCTATATGCAAGATTAGTGCCATGGAACCTGACCCGCCAGGCCAGCATGGAAACTGGGTGGAACATTTCAGAAGATCAAACGTCTTACCGTTCCAGATCTCTGCAACACACTGTGAGGTCAATACTGCTTAATAATGCATAATAATAGTAATACAAATACTTTACATGTGTGCAGCTCAAAAGTTCCAGGCTGACTGATTGGAATGACTGAAGTGCAGCCAGGTCTAGAATAAGATAAAGCTATTTGATCATTAAAAAATGAATCCCATACTGTGGTTTGGAACAAGAAAAGATCTGGAATAGAACCAGAGGGGCATTTTTAGAAAGTTGAACAAATAGGGTTTTTTGTATAGCTGAAAGTTGAATACATAGTTTCTTCTGGAGGTGAAGCTTCCAAAAATTCTCCTGTCTTGTAGATTTTGTGGACTCTATCAGCTTGATATGTTATGTTTTGGGTGTCTGTGGGTGGACACCCCATCAGCCTGGTCTGCTGTCCACTTTAATGCCTGCATGACATTTCAGACTATCAGGCTGACTCATAGAGGTGGGGGCAGTTTAATCTAAAGAAGGCATGACCCCCAGGGAATGGATGAGGAAATGCACAAGAGAGAGAGAGAGAGAGGGAGAGAGAATTTTGCTGTAGCTTCAGTGAATGTGGCTGAAAAAGGAGTCCAAGCAAGAGAAGAGAGAAGGGGGAGGCAAAATGGTGGAGTTAAGGGGAATGCTCTACATTAGCAACCTCCTTGCAATCTTCAAATTGAATGAGATGCTGCCCCCGGACATAGTGGAAGCCAGTGTTCCCTCTAAGCTGAGTTAGTGTGAGCTAGCTCACAGCTTTTTAGCCTCCGGCTCACACATTTTTGTCTTAGCTCCAGAGCAAACTAATTTATGGAGTGGCCAAATTGCTCGCTCACAACTTTAATGCCAGTAGCTCACAAAGTACAATTCTTGCTCACAAGACTCCACAGCTTAGAGGGAGCATTGGTGGAAGCCCTTGTTGAGGACACCACTGCTCCTGGAGGCTAAAGAAAATGGCAATTCATACCTTAAGGTGGTTCCTCCTTTCCCTGAAGAGAAAAGTATCAGCAGGGAGCAAGAGCTATGAAAGAGCTATAAGTCTGGGATGCTCGAACACCCATAGGTTCCGTTCACATCCTGTTTGCTGGTCACAAACAGGAACCTAATTTTTTGACAATTGGTTTCATAGTTCATCGATCTGTTTGTCAACATTGAACAGGTTGATACTCTATATTCCTTCACTAGTCATTCCTAACCTGCAGTGTAGTACAATTGGCTTTTTGAACATGCGTGTTCTTGTACAGTCCCATTGAATTCTACTACTCCCCCATCCTCATTGCATGACTGCTTTGCAATTGTTTAAATCAGCAGATTGATCAATCACAAATTATATAAATCAGTCATTAATAAATGCTGTGTGTCAGTGAAATCTTTATCCTTCACTGTTCATCTATATAGTCCTTGGTGAGGCTAATAACTAGAGGTTGGGCACGAACCAGGAAAATGGAGATTCATTCCGGTTCATGGTTTGTGAGGTCCCACGAACCATGAACTGGGATGAACCTCCCTCAGTTTGTGAACTGGTTCGTTTCATGAGGTTAATGGTTCTTCCCTCCCCCCTTTCTGCTGGAGATCTTGCAAAAGCCATTTAAAGGGAATGTTTCCTTTAAATGGCTTTTGTAAGTGGATGCTGTGTGAGAGTGAAGTCCAAATGGCAAGTTCATCACTTCTGGGTGAACTCGCTGCTTGGACTTCACTTGGCTGCAGTGCCCGCTTGCAAAAACCATTTAAAGGGAATGTTTCCTTTAAATGGCTTTTGCAAGCCATTTCAGCATTTCATTGTTCCCTTTTGCTTCCCCCCCTTCCAAGCAGGGGGTGGAGCAAAAGGGATCACTGAAATGGCTTGCAAAAGCCATTTAAAGGGAACTTTCCCTTAAATGGTTTTTGCAAGCTGCACTGCCAACTCATAAGTGAGCAGAGAAGGAATTTAAATGTCTTCCCAGTTGGAAGGGATTTCAGCATTCCCCCTTCCTGCTTGGAAGTTGGGGGGAGTGAAAGGGATCACTGAAATGCTGAAATGGCTTGCAAAAGTCATATAAAGGGAATGTTCACTTTTGCTCCTCCATCCTTGCTTCCATGTGGTGGGGAGGAGCAAATAGGATAGCTGAAAGTGCCTGCAACTGGGCCTTTAAATCCCTTCTCAGTTCACTTTTGAGTTGCACCATCATGCCACGGTCTCTTTAAATGCCTTCTCCAAACCTCATCTCTGGCATCAGCATGTCTGCTGACACGAACTACACAAACCCACCTGGAAGGTTTGTGGGAGATTTGTGTGGCTCATGGGGATGGGATGGCATGAACAGGACAAATTCGTGATGAACTTAGATTCAAAATTCAGTTCATGCCCATCCCTACTGATGACCACCAGTTTGAATGGGCAATGTCTTTGTGTGTTTCTAGTTTTGGGGAAGGTTGTTGCAAACCAGTTCAGGGGGTGTTTGCAGTTGTTCAGCATGAACTGGTCAGGTGATTGACTCACATCTGATCAAAACTTTCAGATGTTCTAAGTTCCTCAGTTAAATACATTTGTGGCTAAATTTGCAGCAACCCTAGCTAAAGCTCTGAGGGCTACAGTTATATAACTAAGGGCTTGAATACATTCACCTATACATCTTCAGGGAATAAAAGTTCATTTTCCCCATTGTCTTGTACAGAGGGTAGAGACAGTTATAAAATAATGCAGACTCTGTTAAAATCACAGTCTGTCTTTGGCATCCAATGATATTCCATTACGATGTTTTGTACCCAACAGTTGATGTTTAGCAATGTTGGATAGTTGACATACACTGGAATTCAGCATTTGACAGTCCTGATGGCTTTTACACAATGGCATATCAGAGGCTTTGAAGTTTTCTGTCTCCAGGGAATGTTTTCCATATCAGCCTGTCTTTCAAGGGACCACGGAGCATCTGCCACCAAACGCCTGCACATTACAGAGTATTCTGGGGTATGTTGCAGGGTGCACAGTTGGATCCCTAGCAATATAGGGCCTCACCATCACTCATTGTCAACTAAGGCTGCATCTTATAATCTGTCCAAGAGTCCCCTGTAGCTTCACTTTCCAGATGAAGATCAGCAGAGTTGAGCCAGCTGTCGTCCACAGCCTGTCCATCATTATTATTTTTGTTTATATATTTATGCCAGCCTTCCAGAGTCCTGAATAAGGTGGCTGATTGCTCATTGTATTATTAAGGAGCCCCTGATAGGCTGTTAAAAAATCTAGGGGCTCCTGAAATATGTTTTAATAAATAAATAAATGCAAGTCACTAGTGTTTCATATTTGATGGTTAGCCTGCAAAAGTATTCTTTGAAACCGTATTTGATAAATCACAGGCAGGGATACTTAAATCTAAGCATTCTGGTAGACGCAAGTCCAGTACCTTGGTCTGAATCCAAACTAAACTGGCAATTCCCACCTACTCTCCCTTCCCACCATGGCCCCCCCTTATGTTATCCCTCAGAGTTCCCTATCCCCCAGGAAAAGCATATCATGGAGACCAGTGGGCTAAAGTGGACTAAGGGGAGGCAGGAAAGTGCCATTCTGCCACTAGAAAATTTAGTATGGCTCCAAAGCCTTTGCTTTACCTCACAGTGCATCCATAGGTACTCTTCAAGAAAGGCTCAGGGGCTGGGTGAAATCTGTCCTCCTCCAAACTGGAGCCACTGCTATACCCCTCTGTGGTGTTCAGGTTAACTTGCAGTTCCCTCCCCAAGCATTCTGTGGCAGGAGAGGGCAGTTAGTGCTGCTGTTCCTGGCCCTTTCAGACATTCTGGATGGCAGATGAGGAAGAAGAGCAAAGCTGGTGCTCATAAGAGCCAATGGGAAATGGTGGCAAGGGGCACCAACCAAGCCAAAGCTTGCCCACTCTCTCCTCCCCACATCAGTACTGTCTTGAGAGGAAAGGACCTATTCTAGTCTAGGAATGAAGACCATATCTCTGCCACTACCTAGGAGCAGCAGCTGGTGGCATATCAGCAGTGGAGCCTCCCAAGGGATGGTGAGTGACTATGGACCCTTCTGGGGTGATGGATCCTTGGCAACTGCACAGGAGTGCTGGCCCTTGAAGGCAGCTATGCTATCAAGATAATACTGAAGAGTAGCAGCATTGCCAGATAACTATATAGTAGACAATATCAACTGAAACCTTTCTACATGTGCTCAAAATAGAAATGTCTCTCCAGCAAGACTGCTTTAATGATGTCAAGCAAGGTTAAATCACAACTTTTTTAAAAAAATTCTGTGCTCTTGGAATAAAACCATTGTGTTATGCAAAACTGAAATGAATATGAGTTTTCACATATAAAAAATTCAGCCTTCTGCCAGTTCTACTTAAAATTATTTAGTACCTATAGTATACTTGACTGCCAATAAAAGTTTCTGTTCCATTTACTTATCAAATATTAGTGTTTAACATACAGTTAACACCTGCAATGGCCTCTCTGGCCTTCTCCTCCTTTTTCCTCTGTCTTAGAATTTTCCCACAATACTAAAATAACCAGCAAAAAGCTGCTAAAAAGAACCCCCATACTCCTGAAGGAATAAAATAAAGACAGGAGCTAAAAACATTCTGTTCGCGGGGAGGCCGGGGTAAAAATGCAAATAAATAAATATGAGCAGATAAATCATAAAACCAGTAGCATAAAAAAATATCAGTACGTCATGTCTAGAAAGCAACCGGGAGGATGTTGTTTTTAATACTGAAAAGGTATGCTGTTGTTTTTTATTATATTGTTTTTCCTTGTGAACCACCTCAAGTGGAAGGAAGGGGGGGAAATAGAACAAGCATGCACACAACATCAGCAAATCAACATAACATTCAGGGAAGAAAGGATAGTCTTAACTTGGCACTGGGGGAAACACCTCTGTGCCAGTATGTGCTGGCTGGTATTCCATAACTAGTGCACCACAAAAAAGAAAGCCCTGTACGTTATACTTGCCTACTCACGTTCAGTTAGGGTTGGATTGGGAGGCCAAAAAAAGCCTTGGCAAAGGGCACCCCCAGCTACCCTTGGACAGCGAGAGGGAGGATGAGAAGGTTGAAAGTAAGGGCTGCTGGCTTGTGGTGGCTCCTGCTTCATGAAGAGTGAGGGCTGCCAGTGTGTGGCCACTTCACCCAAATCAAGGGTCTTCAACTAAATTTGTCCTGCTCACATGAAGCAATGGCCTCCAGCTAAGCCTGCTGGCCCACCCTGAGTAAAGTAAGGGCTTTTAGCTAAGCCCACCTACCCTGAACAAACCAGGAACTGCCAGCTAAGCCCAAAGACTCATCTGCCTCAAGCAAAGAGTCAGCCACTGGCTTGCAACAGCTCCTGTTTGCCTCATGCAGGTCTGCCCTGCACTGTGTCTCACCTCCTCACCCCTCAGGTTGTTGGCCCACCAGGACTTTTTCTAATGGCCTTAACAGCCAATCTGCTCCTGCAGTTAGTGGGGGAACATGGAGCAAGACTTCTGAAGTCAAACTGGGAGATACAGGTCATTAGATAGCCTAGTCCACAGCCACAAGGGGCTTTATTACCTTTAAAATGACTTTCATAATTTTGAATTAGACCCAAAAAGGAACTTGGCAGCAAGCATGATTCTTTTATGACTGGCAAGGTATGTTTTCTGTATTTTATAGTGGTCAGCCATCTTGCTGCCTTATTCTGTACTAGCTAAACTTGAAAATTATGTTTAAAGGCAGCACAAAAGGATGCCAGCTTGCAGGCGGGACCGGGGGATCCCCCAGAATTACAGCTGATCTCCAGACTTCAGAAATCAGTTCCCCTGGAGAAGATGGGTGTTTTGTAGAATGGACTCTATAGCGTTGTACCCCACCGAGGTCCCTGTCCTCCCCAGGCTCCATCCCCAAATCTCCAGGCTTTTCCCAACCTGGCTCTGGCAGCCCTACCCCCCCCCCCATTTCCCACCGGTGGCTGGGGGGACCTGGCACCCCTACACATCACAGTAATCTAACCTGAATATGATTGTATACCACCCCAGTTTTTAAAATGTTCCTACAGGTTACGAATATCAAAATAATATAATAAATATTACTTAAGCTCCGATCATTGTGGGAAAATAGTTCTGTCTTAATTTGAAGTGTTCTGGCTTTGTGTTCCAGTAACTGAAAAACAAAGCCTTTCTTCTGTTGAAACAAGGCTGAAAAATTTCTTTGCCGTACTTGGAAGAAGCTTTGGAAGTCTACCAATTTCTGCAATACCCAAGAATTTATTAGCCCATTCTTTAATAGTAGGAACAGTAGTCCTCCTATGGTTTGTCCAAGTTATCTTTGCAACAATTGATACATTTGTTATCAAAAGTTTATTACTTTTCAATCATCTTCCTAGTATGACTCATTCATAATGCCTGCCTCAATTCTGGGGAAGTCTGATGGGATATAGGATATCAAGAAGTGTACCTTTCTAGTCATACAACTCACTGGGTGGTATTGGGCAAGTCACACTCCCTCCGCCTGATCTAGCTTACTCCCTGAGCCCTTCATTCAGAACAAAGGAGAGAAATATCTCTGACAGGGGTAGGCAACAGAGCACTTGGGATGGTGGGGTGGGGAGTGGGATTTTGATGGATCTGTTTACAAGATTCTCTCTGTGTGTGTCTCTGATGCCCATATCTTCTATACATGTCATTTTAAAAATAAGAATATGCCAAATGCAGTAGGGTGGAGTGAGGGAATGAAAACTAATCTGACAGAATAATGCAAACAAACATGCAGGTCTTCTGAATTTCAAAGAGATGAGGGATGGCATGTCATAATTCAGTCAGTATGATAAAATGTGATGCAATTTTTTTTTACCTTTGTGTCTTCCAAACAAAATTGGCCAGTACCTTGCGATACAGATTAATCAGGTTTTTAAGATGCTCTGCTGGTCTTAGAGTGAGGGGCAAGGGTCTAGGAGGCACCAATCAATCAGCCAGCTCCAAAGGTGTCCTGTTGTGTTCCAGGTAGGCATACTTTAAAAACCCACCCCAATTAGCTTTCTCCCCAGAATATGTCATTCAACTAGAATTGTCCATGTTGCAAAACAGAACTAATTGGATATTCTTTTCACCATTTTCTGTTGTTGTGTCCCAGATATTTTTGGTAGGAGAGTACACATTTGAATATGTATTATGATTGTAGAAATACAGTTGGAAGTAAATATTGAACACTTATAAAATGCATATAATATGCATCAAAATGAGTGTTGTATGAGTATCTGCACAAACTAACTTTCCCCCAAAATACTGTGTTGTTGCAGTGGGTTCACAGTGGGATGGACCACATGACATGGCAAACATATGGAAATAAGAATCAGAAAGAACCAGCAACAGCCACCCAACCTTAGTCTTATGACATCAGCATTCATCAGAACAAATACCACAATGCAGGGATAGGTCACTGGAGGCTCATCTCCTTTCAAATACAGTGATTGCCAATGTGTACTCCCTAAAGGAGTGGTCAGCATGCTTTGCATGCCAACCATCAAACAGCCTGAAATATTAAGCCCCATAGCATGGCATTTATTTATTTATTTTTACTTTCAATCTATATCCTGCCTTGCCGGTGTAAACTGGCTCAAGGTGGCTTACACAAGTTAAAATGCAATAAATACAATAAAATTACAATAAGAACAATTTCATAAAGTGCTAATATAAACATATGGTGGGAATTTCTGTACATGGTCCGATGGGGAGAGGCCATGTCTGGTGTTGTTACGTCAGGCTGTAGTATGTTCAGTTTACAAAGGTTGTTAGTGGCAGCTCCTAATCGAAGGCCTGGTGGAAGAGCTCCATTTTACAGGCCCTGCGGAACTGTAAAAGGTCCCGCAGGGCCCTTATGTCCTCTGGGAGCTCATTCATCAGTGTGGAGCCGCCACTGAAAAAGCCCTAGCCCTTGTAATGGCCAATCTGGTGTCTTTCGGGCCAGGGAGAGTCAGGCGATTTTGTGACCCTGACCTCAGTGCTCTCTGGGGCACATATGGGGAAAGGCGGTCCCTCAGATAGGCAGGCCCCCGACCATTATTAAATTGACGCTGCTATATCAGAAGTGCAAAGGTACACCCAACACCAACAAGTCATAGATCTGATTTTTTATTTTTTTGGAGCAAACATTTGGGAAGTCATGCGGTTCTCAACAATGAATGTATTGGTAGCAATCCAATTAGACTTTTGAACCAACGGTGGAAATGTAATTTGGATAAACAAGCAGATTTTGTGCCAAAATTCAGTCATATTTTTGTTTGTGTATGTCAGTCTTTTTACAGACTGGTACAAAGTGTTATCAAAGAATTGTTCTCTTGAAATGCACTTGGTGGTAATCCATTTGAACCCTGCCTTTGCCACATGCCAGTGCCATCTGGGAAAAACTGCCTGTTATGTTGAGTGGTGTTTCTGTAGCATATACAGGGAATCAGCCAGAGAAGAGAATCAGAGCACTTATATCCATTTCCCATTGCCTAACTATTCATAACTCTAGCATGCAACCAGAAGTTTCAGAGAAGTCCCAGGGGGGGAAAATGCTGATGTTGAATCATGGGGTATCGTGAGTGATTAGAAGGTTGGTGATGTTCCCCTGTAGAACTGTGGGTGAATTCTGAAATGACTCCCTGAAAATGGGTTTGTCTGGTTTCAGATTCCTTTCTTATTATTGGAGGTAGGATGTCCAATTTAAACATAGTGCTTGAGAGGCAAGAACACTGACAGTGCCATCCTTTGCAGAGTTAATCCAGTCAAAATCTATTAAAGTCTTAGGCTGGAGTTACTCTGAGTACAGTTGTACAGCTTACCACAAGACTCTGGACTTGCAAAGTATCACATTTACACCTGACTCAGTCTAGCATGCAAAAACTGGTAGCCTGGGCAGGTAGCAGCCCAGCTTTAAAAAGACACTGTGAGTACAATATCCAACATGTAAGCTTTGCCAGTTTCACACTTTAATCACTTCATTTTTGCTCAGGCAGAACTCAGGAATACTCCTGCCCAAATCCCAGTAAATTCCTCACTATGTACTCTGTGTGTGTATAATCATTACAGATGTGACATTGAAATAACCTCTAGCAAAACTGCCCATTGGGTCTTCCTGACTCTGGGGACAATAGGGCCAATGTTCTTTCAAAGGCATAGGTCAGCATAAATGTGCTCTGCAGAGACTGTATGGTGCCGTTTGAATTTCTGCTGTGTCCTATTATTTTTCTGCACACAAAAATTCCATCCTCTTTTGTTTTCAGTTCTCTTGCAAGTGTCACACAGCATCTGTAGCATGTCCTCTATTCAAGACTTCCTCTGTGCCGGGCTCACATGGTGATCTCTTGATTCCGCTGTTAATTGAGATGTATTCCACAGCACGTCCCAAGGATTTTGTGCCGGCCAGAGGTTTTCAGGTTTCTGAGAGGTTAGTCAATACATTTGTATGACTGCCATCAGTGTGGCCAGGAAAATGCTGCATATTTAAAAAGACAGTTGACTTTTTTTCCTGAGACACTGTATACGTTTTATAAGGTTTGATGCTGAAAGGTGGGAATGGCAATGATGGAAAGAGCAGGCATCTGGACAGATATATAACATAAAACCACTCTACCTTCCTTACTGTGATTAGTTATCTCTGTAGTCAACCATTTCCCCCGTAACATAGGTTAAATGTTATAGAAAAATGATGCATATGATGCTGGCTCTTACAATTTATTTATTCAATTTTATTTTAGGAATTTGGTGAATTGCCCATAGGATCTTTTCAGGCAATCATAGTTTTGCAGTCCCTTACATGCTATGGGGAACCCCGCTGCCATCCTTCACGTAAGGGTAGTTGTGTACATGGAAGTTGCATTTGTCTAGCACCTGTCAAAATGCACTATCTAGTTGCAAAGAATGTGCTTTAAAGGAAAGCTTGTTTGCCTATTGTGGTTGCACGTGCAAGTGGGACAGAGGGCAAGTGGCCGAATTCTGCCCTCCTTCATGCACACACATGCCTGGTGCTTTTTGCTGCACAATAAAGTTCTTTAAAAGACCCTCCACACCAGCCAACCAAACAACCTATAGCCATGCCCCACCATGGACACCCTTGTTTCAAGTATTTTTCTTTCATTTTAATTTTACTTTGTTGGCAACTGTGGTTTTTATCACAAAAGCACATGCTTCACAGTTTTTTTAAAAAAAGAAAAAAGAAAACATGGATATTCCCCAACAGTATCATGCTCACTTTAGAGCAGCAGAGGATCCAGGAAGGAGATAGTTACCTCATGAAGTTGTCTTGTGCTGAGTTAGATCATTTGTTTACCAAGGTCAGTGTTGTCTAATCTGACTGCCAGTGGTTCTCCAGGGTCTCAGTCTTTCACATCACCTACTACCAAATCCTTTTCACTGAAGATGGCAGAAAATGAACCTGGGACTTTCTGCAAGCAAAGCAGATGGTTTACCAATGAGCGATGACTACACCTTCCTCTAGCAGGATATGTCCAGTCCACCTTCCAAATCCCTCTTCTCCTGACTGGTGCAGAGAAATTCAAATAAAGTAGCAGGTTATCATCAGAAACAGAGTAAAGGAGGCAGGGCTGGGAAGGGAGCAGAGGGCAGAGAGAAAATGGGCTTTAGCAACTGGAATCCATGAGGCTATTGTGCTGCCCATCATTCCAGCTGCTATCGTGAGAGAAAGCTGTTGATGTCAGGCTTTGATATTGCAGGTTTCCATGGGTAGCACTGATGCCCTGGCAGTGTTAATGTTCTCTTAGTCTGTCCAAAAGCACCTGAATGCTGCAGCACAATACCGATGAGGCTGTTATCTCAGTGATGAGTGAAGGTTTCATGACTATAACTTCATAGCAGCAGAGCAAAGCAGGGCTAATGGTGCCATCACCACAACACTCCAGAGTAATTGGCACAGGAAACTGGTCATTACCCGCCGAGCCTGCTGTTGCATTTACATTTTACTGCAGTGACAGTGCAGCTTGGACCAAAGTGTAGGAGAGATTAAATGTTTTCAAAGGAGACAGAGAAGGAGGATGGTAGGTTCCTGAGAGACATGTTTGAAAGAACCTCCATAGCCTCTAGAATGAGGATGGCAAATTCATAGCCTTGGCCCAATCAATTGCCCCTCTTCCTGTTGACCTTGCCAATTGTGAATGCAGTAAAATGTTGGCCCAGTTTTATTCCCAAGGAAAATAAAACTTATGTGCATATGTTGGGAGAAGTACAGATATTCCCCATTTTTTGCTCTATGGAAGTTCAAGCATGTTTTCTACACAATGGGGTTCAGTTCCACCCCATATAATATACAGACAGAGAACCTATGAAGGGGCCAGGTCATATAACAAAATAACATTCTGAATCATGATCCAAAGATTAGAGAAACCCCAGAAAATGCAGGAGTTGATGATCTTTGATCTAAAGAACAACAGTAGAAAATTGTCTAAAGGGCATTGGAGGAAATGGAGAAAGGGGATTTGGATAGTCTAGAGGGAACTGGATCAAGATCCCAACTTACTTGCTTCCCATCAGATACTAGACTGGTTTTGCTCTGGGACAGCCATGTGGCAATTGTGTTGCATCCACTGCACAAGAGGCCTCTTTGAATGTGTGGTTATAGCTGGAGAGATTACTTACATTGCCAATCCATGCAATACCTTTGACTATCATTTTGGACCTGATAGATACCATTGCTAGATTTAATGAATGGATCACACACCAAAGAGTTAGGTACCCCCTTGCTAGATCTGGCAGCTCAGGCTGTGCTCTAACAAAATGAAGAGCAGTGCCTGTTTTCAGGTTCCTATTTTGCTGTCAAGCTTTCCTGGAAAGACATGATGCCTCCCCTTCATAACATTCCATCTTGTTCTATCATTATATGTCAGGGAGTTTCATTTTCCAAAAGGGGCTAGCTCATTTAGATAAAAATTGCTATTGCAAAGATTCTGATATGGAGGATGATTGATTATTATGCTTGCGGATTGCCATTATAGGATAGAGAGGCCTTCCATAAAATCCATGCAGCTTTGCCAGCACAGTTCAGTTGTGGTTTGCAGCATCCTTTTATGTGTTACAAACTTGGATGCCTCTCTACACTAGGCTCTGCCAAGGCATCTCAGTAGATAGCCTGGAGTGACCCTGTTGCATAGGTACCTATCAAGCATCAGAGCTGAGTTACTGCACTAGGATGCTCCATTCTGTGATATAAAATGGAGTCATGCCCAGTTCCAAGGTGTGTTCTTCCAACTAAATGCATGCTCAATTGAGTTCTGGAAATGGGATTGCCGTTCTCTTTCTTTCTCATGTGTTTTAATTCATTTGACAATAGTTTTTTTTTCATAACTGAAAGGGCTACTGAAAGACTCTCCACCTTAATTATCCCATCTTCTTACTTAATATCCAATTACACCAGCAAAGCTGAAACAAACTCATTCATTTCAACAGTGCTTAGAAAGGAAAATCATGTTTCATTCCACTGCAACTAAACTAACAATGCAATCCTAGATGGAGTTTCACCCTTCTAGGCCCATAGACTTCAGCAGACTATAACTTTGCATAGGATCACAGTATAACCCTTATAAAAGGGGTCCATAATGATCATGAAGAGTATATTTTAACTCACCAGCATGTAGCAATTCTAATTTTAACAACTACTTGGCAAGTGAGGGAACACTCTAAAAGAAAGTCCATAGTAGTATGATTGCCACAAGGTATGTTCTCGGTGTGGACTGGGTGATGACAGCAAATAAACTGGGAATGATTTACCTTCCCATGTGCCAACTGAAACCTGTAACTAACCTAAGGCAATTCCACTAACTGCAATTCTCTGTGAGTGCCCTGGACTGCCATTCAACATCTGAAACCCATCATATTGTGCATAGACTCCGCACAGAGAATTGCCGACTTATACTTAGTTGTCAAGGGTCAAGAGCAAGTAATCAAAGAAGACATGAAGCTGTCTTAGAGTCATAATCTTGGGTACATCTAGCCCAGTATTGTCTACTCTGAATGGCAATTGTTCTCAGGTTTGAGGCAGAGATCAGCTAGTGTTGTATAGTGGTTAGAGCTGTAGGTGTGCATTCAGAAAAAGCTACCCCTAAAAGTTGTCCAATTTACCCACCATCAGATTAGGTAGACTATATTCGAGGCAGTCAAAGGGATCTTGGAATGACTCCTGGATCTCTCTCTCTCTCTCTCTCTCTCTCTCTCTCTCTCTCTCTCTCTCTCTTCCTGTCAAGTCACAGCAGACTTATGGCAATTCCATAGTGTCTTAAAGGAAAGAGATGTTCTGAGGTGGTTTGTCATTGCCTGCCTCTGTGTCGCAACCCTGGTATTCCTTGGTCATCTCCCATCCAGGTACTAACCAGGATGGACCATACGTAGTTTCTGAAATCTGATGAGATCAGGGCGGCTATCCTGGCCTATTCAGGTCAGAACCATCTTAACATTGTTGGGAATTTAATAGAGCATGCCTGGACATCTTAAAAATTCTTTCTCCCCATTCTATGGGAAAGACCATTTATCCCAGCCAATCTTAGCCTAGTGCCAATCACCTGCCTATGGACAGATCTTGAGATAATGAGCATGCAAGACACATGTGCTACCACTGAGCTCTAGCTTAAGAATCCATCGTTTTCCAGTCAGGTGCCCTGGCTGTGGGACTAATGTCCCTTATTCACTGTGCTACTATGATGGCTTTATAAATTAATCTGATCACACAGTCCATGTGTCTTTTGTGAGATTTTCATGGGATAAGCAATATACAGGGGCTGCTGAGATCAGCATGTTTCTTTTCCCTTTCCTCCAAGTGAGATTCTGAAGAGCAGCTGTGGACTGCAGCTAATCAGTGCCCAACAAGGCCCATTTCTGGGATGAATGCCAATAAGGAAGATCTGAGCAACTGATATATGGGAGGTCTTCAAAATTTGTCAAAATAAGCCACTGTTTGTCACAAACACAACTTCCCCAGTGTAAATAAGGTGTAGCTAAAGCAGATGGTTCAATGGCCAGCACTCATCTGGAGAAGGGAAGGTCACAAGAAAGGAGATGAGTAAGAGACTTGAAGTGCCAGCCAAAGCAGAGATACCCCCTTCAAAGTCCATTGAAGTAAATGGCTTGTGAAGGGGGTAACTTTACTAGGCTGCAATCCTAAGAATGCCTTCCTGAGTTCTTGAATAAAATGGGACTTACTTCTGAGTAGACCTGCTTAGACTTTCTCCCTTATAACTGGCATTATATCATCTCTTTAGATCCCTTCCAGACATAGCCTTGGGGAGAAAAAATATGTGCAGAAATTGGAAGATTGATCCATTGGCCAAAAGCAATAAAGACTACTATTAATAATAATAAGAACAGTCACAACCACAATAATAATGTCCCAGTGTTTCTGTAGAAAGCGTAGAGCAATTCTTCTGTTCCATGAGCTAGCCATAAAGCTCCAATAGAATTTCTTCCAGTGTCTTGAGGTATTATTAAAAAATAGAAAACTTCAATTTAAAAATGGGGAATTCCCCTTGTTCTTACTAAATTGAAATGCACAAGAATTCCAGCTGTCCCACTACAAAAACAAAGCACCCCACAGTACACAAAACGTTGTACCGGGAAGCTCTCTGCTGTCTCCTATCCAGGCATTGTTTGGGTTCCCCATTGCTAGAAAATTAGAGGTAAAGAAATATTCCCTATTTAATTAACTTTTACCTTCTTTTTTGTATTCTTTACATGCATGTGTGTGCACATGTGAGTGCACCTGGAAGTCTTGGTAACCTCTGGTGACTGACCCTTACTGAGGACATGGAGCATATTCAAAGAGGTGTCTGAATAAAGCTTGTCCCCACCTCTGGTATTTCAAGGAAGTGTCCCATTCCAAGTACTTTCCAGAGCCAACCCTGCTTAGCTTCCAAGATCAGGCTTGCCTGGGATATCCAGGCTAGGGTGATTTTTTACCTTCATTTGTATTTCCATCAACAATATTGGTTCTCTGCTCTTCAAGGATGGTTTTGTAGACTTGTGTATGAATGTTGTAGTTTCTTTTTAAAAAACCAGTCACCACCTATACAGTATTTCTACATACAACGTGTGCCAATTATACAAAGAATGTATGTCTGATACTTTTTATTGATATAGAAGTAACATTAAAATGTTATATTTTAGGAGAAAAAAGTTGATACAAGTAAATTGAAAGGTAGAAAAGAGACTACTTGTTTGATTTGTACAAGGATGGGTCAAAACTACAGTGAGGGGACATAAAGAAACAGCTTTACAGGAAACAGCATCACAAGGGGTGACTGTGGCCATATTTGGCTTCTGTGCCTTCCGGACCCGGTACAATCCACACTGGTGTCCCTATGGGAAGTGAATGATGCAGAAGCTCATACCTCGCCTAACAACTGTCTGTGCCTCCCCATTCCATGATATGGGTAGCTCACATCAGAGCCACATATTCCTGGGGGAATTTCCATCTCAGACTTCATTTGTAGCATCCCTGAAGAAGCAAGTGGAAGGCCAGAGCAATCAGAATTAATTGCTCTTTCAGGACCATATGTTTTCAGACTTTGCTTCCCTTCCCTTTCCTCCTATTTCCCCCCTGGAATTCCTCTTCGTTGTCTTGGAGCCAGCCCTCCACAACGAAGTCACATGCTAATCAATAAGAGTTTTATTGAGAGTGACAGAATGCAGCTAAGTGTACCACAGCACCGAGGGGCTTAGTTAACGGTAAATGCTCTAGACTCTCCTGGATACCAAGTCTTAAGCTTGGTGCCATGCCTCCTGTGGCTTTAGTACCCTTCCCTGGCTCAGGTTTCTTTCTTTCAGCTTCAGGAGGTACACTTGATGACTGAAGCATTCTCCCAGGGAGCAAAAAGGCGACAGTGAAGTGACAAAGTCACCTTTTAACCCGCAAATGGGAGCCACCCAGTCCATTAGACTCAGAGCTGCAGGAATGATCCTCTAATCATATTTCAGGAGAAAGGTAATATCTGTATATTATCTGCATTCATTCCCATGGAATAATAAAAAAATCCTCCTGGTTTTGCCTCTACACATAATAACCCACAATGCTCCAAGGTTTCCCATTATAGACAAACATCACTCATTCTTTTCCTTACTCATTCCATAGTTTTCTTGTGTCAAGTGTTCCTGTTGATATCCTTCTGATGATATATCAACAGTGCAATCCTAAACAGAGTTACTCCCTACCAAATCCATTGAAGTAAATGGGCTGAGAAGGGTGTAATTTTTTTAAAAGGATTATACCTTGAGAATCTCTGTTAGTATGCTTGTATGGATGCATGGACAATGAGTGCTTTATAGATATTTCATATAAATGTTACAATCTGCATTTAGCCATTGAGAATACATTGAGCTGTGGTGGCTCAAGTGGTTAAGACGCTGAACTGCAGGCTGTGGAAGGTCAGTAGTTCAGCGGTTCAAGACCCGGGTGCCGCAAGACAGGGTGAGCTCCTGTCTCTAGTTCCAGCTCCTGCCAACCTAGCAGTTCGAAAGCAAGAAATTGCAAGTAGATAAATAGGTACCACTTCGGTGGGAAGGTAACAGCGTTCCGTGCACCTTGGTGTTTAGTCATGCCGACCACATGACCACGGAAACGTCTTCGGACAGCGCTGGCTCTTCGGCTTTGAAACGGAGATGAGCACCGCAACCCTAGAGTCGGATTCGACTGGCTTTCGAGAAAGGGAACCTTTACCTTTACCTTTAATACATATACACATGAATGTTCATATGTGCACTGTGTACCTTCCCCATGAATACCCAACTGTATACACAGTGTGTGCACTACCTCCTTCCAATATAAATGGGAGACACACCAATGAAAAAATGAGAAAGACTGTGCATGCAGTTCCATTCCGTGACATGGGTAGCTCACATCAGAGCCACGTATACCCAGGGGCGGGGTGTCGATTACTATAGAATTCAGACACATTCCTACTCAGTGTTAAAGATGTAACTCTAAGCACCTAAGAACAGGTCCTTCTGAACTCTGTGTAACTTAGTTTGTTTTGTAATTCAGATTACCCTGAAGTAAAATGGAAATGGGCTGTAGGTTTTGAAAACTACTTCAATCGTTTCAGATATTTTTTAAAAAAATTCTCTGACTGAAATTGAAAGAGAAAAAGTTCTTTTCAATTGCCTTGCAGTAGAAGAGCATATCATTAGGAAAGCACGTTAGATCAATAAGAGCTGAAAGCCAAACTCAGTCAAGCATAGGTAAGAGTTAAGAACTGCCTTTCTGGATCATGCCAATGGTTTTTTGAGTGCAGCAGCCTTTTCCCAGCAACAATCAGGAAGATGCACTTTGCTATGAAGGGGGACGTGGTAAGGCCCCTCCTGGCCTTTTGTGAGGCATTCCAAGGGTTTTTGAGATATCATACCTCCACCTACAGATGTAACCCCTATTTCAGAACAGTCCCTCCAGTTACTTCTGTTCCCCCGTAGTCCATGTGGGATTTACCTCATTACTCACATGTTACTAGATCTCAGTGATGAGTTCCCTTCTTTAGCTATGTGTACACAGCAAGTTACCCAAAAGGTGATATGTCATTTCACCACAATCTACACCATTTTTTAATGAAGTAAAGCTAGGAATGGTGGCTAGCAAACAAAAAAGGAAAGGTACATAGCAGGCCTAGTTTGGACATAGTTCAGCCATGCTGGGTAAACCACTGGGATTGGACTGTTAGTGAACAGTATTTAGTGGTATGTTTGTATGTACTTAATCATGTGTGTTCCTCACTTGTAGTCATACTTGCTCACACTAAAAATGAAAACAATGGCCTGGATGCTACAGAGCACAAACAGCAGTTATTCATGGTTGACAATCTTTTCTACCAATCCACAGCAGGAGACTCTGACCTGGTGGCAAGGGGGCCTCATGGACAAAATCTTTCCTCATGGCATGAATTGAAAGCTTGTCCTGCCTTGATTCCTTCACCAGTAGAGAAGGAAGGTGGAGGTGATTTCACTCAACTCTACTGCTGCCTCCCATGCTGAAGCCCTATTCACCACCCGAGCAGTCCTTTGGGTCATGAAACTTGAAGATGGGAACACCAGGGAATAGGCAGTGCCACACAGCATTGCATCCCAGACATTTGCCTTTGCTGCACAGGCTCAAAATGGGCTGCAGACCACCCTGGAGCCAGTGGAGTGACATGAGAGTCAGTGTGTATACTTGTAAATACTGCTACTCAGCTCAAAGTGGGCTTCACAGTGCTTCTGTAGCCCAACCTGGAGCTGTTGTACCAGAAGGGGGAACTCCCCACAAACTCCCATGTGTCTGCTGCCAGGTTTGCTTGGGGCAGCAAAATATGTAGAGCCAGCCCTGCTGGTGTCATATGGCCTTTTGTCTGCAAGGCTCCTCATACCCACAGCATCAGCTTTTGTGCAGATCAGAAGGAGATGCTTGGAGGATGGGAATAGGGAAGTTCCAGGAGATTTAGGGGTGGAGCCTGGGGTGGGTAGAGTTGGGGGAAGGGCTTTTGCAAGGATATGGTACCATACAGTCTGCCCTCCAAAGCAGCCATTTTCTCCAGGGGAACGGATCTCTGTAGCCAGGAGAGCAGTTCTAAATCCTGGTGATCTCCAGGACTCACTTGGAGACTGGCACTCCTACACAGCGAAGTGAAAAAGATCCACTTCTGTGAGCCCTGTCACACTTGCCATTCATGAGCTGTACAATAAGATTAAAGCATGCAGGTATGTATGCAAGTATGTTAGTGCAGGCGTATCCAATAGATTTTCCCCCTTTGATTCTTAGGGTATAACTCTTTTCCCCCCTCAGATCTTCATTTTGATTTCGCTTCTCCCTTGTGCTAATCAGGCCCATAATTCTATGTTTCTGCATTTCCTTAATGTTGAATGTCCCCCATAAAATGTGTGCAGCTTTTTTCAGCATTTGTGCATTTAGCAGCATGCGTATATTAGGTGAACACCTAATGTACATTGCAGTATAAATATCACATAAAGTTTAGAAACAGTACAACATTCCAACCTGTTAAAAGTGGAGAACTGAAATGGCTGACATAAATCTAAACTCACACTAAAAAAGAAAAAAGATCAGGGTCATTTACTGATCCCAGGATTACAGGGAGCAGTTCAAGGGCGAAGGTTCAAAAGCTGCAGAGGGCAATATTGGGGCATGCACAAAGGGCACTGTTCTGTAGCTCAAACTGGCCACAGGATCTCGGATAGATGAACTGAGATCTCTGCTGCCATAGTAAATCATTTATTATTGTGATGGCAAGACTAGGGGAAAACCTTGGCCTCTATACCCCATTACTGGCAATCCAGAGGAACTGGCTGGCCACTGTGTGAGACAGCATGCTGGACTAAATGGATTATTGGTCTGAACCAGAACAGCTCTTCTTATGTTCTTATTTTACAGACCCTTCTCAAAAGAAAAACTCATAAAAGATAAATAGTACAAAATACTTATCCCTATTAACAATCTGCAACAGATGCACTTGAAACCATTCTTTCATACTGTCTCTCATCTTTTGCTTCTTGAAAAAAAAGAGAGAGAGAGAAGAAGATTGGTTTAAAATTGCAAGTGCTTAAAACCGCAGTTGCACCATCTGGCATCATCTACAAACTCAGCTCAAAAAGAAGTAGGGGAAAAATAAGATATTTAAGTTCAAGGTATGAAATGAATATATACAAAAAAGAAACAAATGCTCTACAACTTTTTTTTTACAAATCTGAACTTCTACATTTTTGATCCTATAGTCAACATATTATCTGATAAATGGTAGCAAGCGATGTGTCATTTTGAACAGAAGATATTTGAGGGGGAATTGCACACTTTCATCATTTTAATAGCAGCTTTGGGAATTGATGTTCAGCAAGTAGCAAGTGCTGAAGGCCAAATTATATGTTGTTTTGGAGACCCAAGACCAGCAGTGTCATCCTAAGCAGAGTTACACCGCCTAAGCCCATTGACTTTAATGGATTTAGGAGGGTGTAACTTTTCTTTGAATGACACTGTGGATCAGCCAGGTTTTTTAACCATAATGTTGTCATGGGACACACCCACACCCGCTCTATTTGCACCAAAGACATGGTGCTAACTTGGGGTGTGTGTGGAAATCCCCTCTCCCATTTTCCTAATTGACACTGGCTCTCCTTGACAGTTTTTTAGGGCCTTAAAAATTTAGTTACGGAAAGGACAGAAACCCAGTCTCTGTCTGTCTTTTCCCTCTATTGGGGCTAACTACAGCCTGAATTCTCTCTGTCTCAAGCAGGAAAACAGCAGGAGGAAGAAAAGAGGTAACCCTGCCCAGTAGAGTAAGTTCAATCTGAATCAGCCCCTTTCCTCTGGTTGCTTCTTAGGGTCAAGACATGTTGGGAGAGCACAGGTCATAATGTTCAGTGCAGTGTGTAGTTTGGTCCAAAGTTAGTAAATCATTAAGAATTTAGCAAACTGGACATTGAAACCAAAGTTTGTCTGAACCTTCAATATTTTCTTCTTTTAGAAATGATGTTATGAGGGGAAAACCTTTTTTTTTGGGGGGGTGACATTGGTTCCTATACTGATGGGTGGATTTGTGCAGGGGTTTTTCCCCCCCTGCAAGTGAGGACCCACAAGAAACTTGTGGGAGTTGCTATCCCATTCCCCCCAAATCTGCTTCTTTCCCTCTCCCCCTACTTCTCTCACAGTGTTTCTCCTTCCTGCCACCCCTTTCCTTACTCTCTCTCTCTCTTTCTCCCCTCCATGTCTGTCACTTCCTTTCTGCCCCCACCTCATCACTTTTTCTGCCCTTGTCACTCTCCTGGCCTCCCACCTACTTCCTTCCCCCCACAGAAGCAGTGGCAGCAACTGCTCTCCAGGAATCACAACAGATTGCCCAAATACAGAGATCAGTTCCTCTTAGGGTTGTCAGCTCCATGTTGGGAAATTCCTGAAGATTTGGGAGTGGAACCTTGGGAGGATGAGGTTTGTGTTTGGAAGTGACCTCAGTATATAATACCATATATAATACCATATACTCCACCCTTCAAAGCAGCCATTTTCTCCAGGGGAACTGATCTCTGGCATATGGGGATCAGTTGTAATTCCAGGAGTTCTTTAGCCCTCACCTGGAGGTTGGCAACATTAGTTCCCCTGGAGGAAATGACTGCTTTGGATGGTGGAGTCTATGCCATTATATCTGTCTGAAGTCCCTCCCCGGTTCAGTCCCCACCATTCCTAGGCTCCACCCCTCAAATATCCAGGAATTTCCCACCCTGGAGTTGGCATCCCTGTCTCCTTCCCATCCAATAGCCAGCCTACCATTATCTGCCCCTCTGTCTTCAGTTTTCCATCTCCTTTCCTCCTGCAGCTTCTACTGAGGACAACTAGTGTCTTTCTCCACAGTGGGGACTAAAGCAGTTGACATTATTCTCTCCTCCTTTTTATCCACACAACAACTCTATGAGGTAGGTTAGGCTGAAAGTATGTGACTGGTTCAAAATCACCCAGTGAGCTTCCACAGCAAGATGGGACTCTAAACCTGGGTCTGCCAAATACTACTATGAAGCTCTGACCATTATACCACACTGACTTTCATAGGGTGGCCGCTGTTGAACAGTAGCAAGCGGCCAGGCCTAGTTGAATCAAGCAAGTCATGTAGTATCATAGGCTTGCCAAGCCCCCACTGGGGGCGGGTAAATTCCAGCCCGGGAGGCCCGTTACCCGCCGCCAGAGGATTGGGTCCCGGGGGGAACTCCACCCCCTGCCACAGGGCGTCCCCAGCATGATGATGTCACCCGGAGGTGACATCATCATGCTGGCCACATTGGGGGGGGGGACACTCTGCGAATTGAGGGAAAACTCTATGGTGCCCCGCCTCCAATGTGGGCGACACAATGACATCACTTCTGGTGACGTCGTCATGGCACGCACGCGCTTTGAGGATGGGTGGGGAGACTCCTGATGGAGCCAGGAATCCCCCCGCTTTGAAGGTAAGTCAACTTGGCAACCCTATAGTATCAAGTCACCCAGAGGGTGCTGCTAGGCCTAGGTTTGCCAGTCTCCAGGTGGAAGCTGGAGATCCCTTCATAATTACAACTGTACTCCAGACAACAGAGATCTGTACCCCTGGAAAAAATGGGTGGACTCTGTGACATTATATCCACTTGAGTCCTCTGCCCTACCCAAAGTCTACACTACTCAGACTTCACCAAATAATATCTAGGAATTTTCCAACCTGGAGTGGGCAATACTAGTCCCAGGCCTGGCTCCAAAATAGGCCTGGAAAGTGTCCTGCCCCCTCCCCCTTTCTTTTTAATCCACCCCCCCCCCTATTGAGCCATTCATACTGTAGCCCCCCGATTGAGCCATTCATACTGTAGGAGGAATCCTCGCCAATCCCAGCTCCAATTCTGCTTTTGCTTCCTGCCCTCTTCCTACACTCATCATCTTTGTGTCTCTGTCTTTCTGGCTATCAGCCAGTCTCTCTCTCACTGTCAATGCAGCAGAGTAGATCCCTACAGTGGCCATTTCAAAAGGTATGGGGAAGGATTCAACCCTCCCCAAGTTCTTTTTTTAAGTTTTTGGATTTTTCTATAGACCTACGGAGTCCCCTGAGTCTGTAGAAAAAGCTGTTGGGGAGAGTGTGCCTTCTGTTTGAAGAAATAAGTATCCAGATGCAGAGGGGACTGTTGAGATTTAGATATATAGATTTCCCCTTCCATGAGTCACATGGCACACTCGCAGTCAGATTTTGCTATGTGTTGAAGTCATGAGCAAATGAAACTGATTTGGAGTAAGGACAATGCTTCTTAAAAAGGTGAACATGTTTGCATTTGCAACATCCCCCCATCACCTAATGGGAGGGCAATGAGTTTGACTTTAGGCACTGATAGGAATATATTCAAAAATAGTAGTCCTCAATCAAATTGCGGAGGCAGGTAGATTCAAATATTTATTTACTGTGTTTATATCCTGTCTTTCTTCTCAGTCAGGACTCAAAGTGGCCTACATTCTCCTTTTCTCCTTTTTATCCTCAGAACAAACTTCTGAAGTAGGCTAGGCTGACGATATGTGACTGGCCCAAAGTCACCTAGCAAACTTCCATGGCAGTGGGGATTCCAAGCTGGGTCCCCCATTCTAAATGCAGCACTCTTAACCACTATACCACACTGGCACTTGTTGAATTTATTAATGAAGCTGAAGTTGCATTGCCCTTTGTCATATACTACATTTAGGATTTTGACAAAGACCTTTGTTTATGCTTATGTTACTCAATCAAGTGTCATGTGAAGGGGAACTATTGACCTAGCTCTTTGGTTGGGGAGAAAAATTCCTGGGCCTCAAACAAGCATATGGTATTAATTAGGACATGAGGACATTAATTAGGACACAACATATTTGAAAAGACCTTCCCATCAGGAGTAACCTTTCTGACAAGTCTTAAACTCTTTGACATGGATTACATGAAGAACAAGATTCATTTTTTAAAAAAATGCAAAGAGCCTCACATGTTCTCTCTCTCATGCATACACACACTATAAATGTCATAGTAAGCATAGAGAATGTTGAGTTTCTTTATACCACTGCCGCCTTGGCTGAGAATTAGACCATAAGGGTTTTGCATATCTGTACTTGGACAAAGCGGGATCTTCAGTTGGGTGCAGCCCAGGGTTTCTAGACTGTCTGCCCTTAGCTGCAGAAGTGCTGCAGGTGTGAATGGATACAGGCAAATCAGGACTCTCTTATTTCTCTCTTGTCTGCTCTCCACTCCTGCAAAGCTCCATCTTAGGAACTGTTGTTCTTTTACTCTCCCTCCCCCCAAATCAGTCTTTTCAAACCTGCCTTTTCTTTTCTCAGTCTCCTCAAACTGTTCTGGCTTCTCTCATGGGGCAAATTGTACTGCTCTGTCCACAGTCACTAAAGGGCTACATTTCCAGGGTTATGTTACATATAGAACATGGCACCTGATAAACATGTGAATGTGGTCAATCACAGGCAATTTGTGTGAATGTCTGAAAACTGAGAGACATATCACTGAATGCCAACAATCATCCAAATGTAACTGTCAGCATTTGCTAGCATATGTCTGGAATGTGGGGAAATATGTATATAATTTTTGTACATTTAGAAAATTAATCTGACATTGGCAGTGATCACATATGAATGCTGACATGCGCCAAATTCTGGACATTTATTACAAGATACACAAAGTCGGTTCTGAACTCTCTGTTACTTTCTGTAGTTCACACTTCAGTTTCACTAAAGGCAGACCTCAACATTATAAGAATATAGAGCTTCCAGTTTATGGCGACACGCAGGCAGACACATCTCCTGGATGTCCTGGGGATGTAAACTGCACACCAGCGTGTGGGAGGGGGTCCAACAGGTCACAACCCCCCCGGAGCCTTGGTAAAAGGCTCCCAGCCAGGGGGTTTTTGAGGGGCGACCTCTTCGATGGCTGAAAGCCGGAGAATTTAGGCACCCCTCTGCCCTGAAAGTCCTGCCGCTGAGTGACCGTATGGTACAAGTGCTGCTGACCGGGACAAGTGTTGGAGATAGGGTGAAATAAATGATGACAAGCGAGGCCAAATGGCCAACAACGAACTGTGAGTCAGGTTGAAGCCAGCATGAAGATATAAAAAAAACTTCCCCCCCTAAAGAGCGACGGGAAAGCGAGCGGGGGAGGGATCCCTCCCAAACGCATAAACAAAACACGAAAGGAAAGAAGGGGGAGGGGAAAAATAAGCGATTAAAACTGTTTTAAGAGACTTACCAGAGCGCAGAAAAGTGTTTGGGTGAAGATCAGAGACTTTAGCGACTTCTTTGAAAAGTAAACAAATCCAAAAAGATGGCGGGGAAGAAACAGGAGAAAGAGAAGCTGTTGAAATCGAAACTAGGGGCTAGTCCTCAAACGAATGAGGTCGCTGAGCTCTCAAAACTCTTAGCTGAC
>NW_015167090.1:297359-299671 GCF_001447785.1 Gekko japonicus | reverse complement strand
CAGATGGGTAATCCCAGAAGGTGTCGTTTTCAAGCTCCACAATAAAAAAGAAAAGATTGACTGTTTTCAAAGCACGGGAATTTCTGCAAACACAGCTTGCGGAACCAGAGGAGGGCAAAGGGGAGGAAAAAGAAAGCAAATCTGATGGCGAGTTGGGCTCAGGGACTTCGGACTTCGGACTCTCCTTCAGAAAAGGGGGCGGCTGCCCCCAAAGGCCTATATAAACTGAGGATTAGAAAAGATAAGAACAAATAAGGGCTGAAGGACTCTGATGTGTGCCTGAAAAAAATGTTGAAATAACTTGGGGATGCTCTGGGGATCTCTATAAACAGTTAAAGGGATGGTAAAATAATAATTATCTAACATAACTGACTAAATTCATTGTATTATTGATTGTTTTTTGAAAATAGCATGATGATAAGCTGAGATATTGATCTCCTACTCTTGGGTTTTTAGATAGTTGTGGGTTTCTCTTCTGTTTCCCCTAGTTGTAGTTCCCTTCCCTATATTTTCTGTTGTAGTTTTGTAGTCTGCTAAAAAAACAATAAAAACCTCCCTCTAGGGGGATTGAAAAAAACACATTATAAGAATATACATGAACACATCAAGTCAGACACATCAAGTCCGGGCTATCAAAGTCAGTATTATCTACTCTGTCTGGCTCTCTGGGGTTTCAGTTAACAGTCTTCCACTTCACCTACTACCTTATCCTTTTAATTAGAGATGTCAGGGACTGAACCCAGGACCTTCTGCATGCAAAGCAAATGCTTTGCCGCTGGGTGAAGGCAAACACCTAGCTGTTGAAAACCTGGCAGGAATCTTCCATGGGGTGCCATGTGTTTTTATGTACAATGCATGCAGAGGTGCACCACATTCAGGAAGGGGAGGCATCCCTCTGTTCACACACTATACATCATAGGACCAGATTATGTGTTATGCAGCCATATGTGCAATGAGGAGTGGAAGACAAAGTGAAAATGCACCTTAACTCTCCAATCTCTTATTCTGATACCACAGACATTCCATGCAGAGGCATAAAGTATGAATATGGGCAAATCCAGTGGATAGGCTCAAATCATGTGATCAGTCCCCAGATTTTAGCTAAGAAATTGATTATGGAAATTGTACACACAATTGGATTTGGTTCCTATTTGGCTAAGGTTGATAAACATTTTGCTGATAGAAATAAACTGGAGAACATGACAACAAAACAATATTGTAAGACAAACAATTGTGCAGAGGTAAAAATACCAGTAGAGTTAAATGAATACTAAAGCAAACTGAAATCCTATGCAGGCTTAACTTGACTCCATAGTTAGTCATGATCAAATATTCTCCTAGTAAATAGGCAGCTGGTGAGGCAAGGAGTGTCACAGCCAGGAAATAAGGCTTTCTAGAACTACTATAGTTGTCATTTACTATGAGCACAACTAGACATTACAATATTTTCAGGGACAATCAAGGGATGCTGCTGCCATTTTAGCATTGAATGTGGGTCGTTTAAAAATGCCATGAGAGACTGATTCTGACTGGGCCCACATTGAGTGGGACGAGCTGCTCTTATTTCCCATTCCTGTGCCTTTTCAAACTGGGTGAGTTTTTTGGAAACCTGGAGCTGATTTTTAGTTTTACCACAGATTGTTTCCCCAACCATCTTTCCCTCATCTTACTGTCACCTTAGGAAAATACCAGTGTCATCCTAAACACTGGATTACTTCCTTGGATTTAGAAGGATGTAATTCTTCTTATAATCAAAGTTGAGGCTTTACAAATAGCACAGGAAAGAAGGAAAGCAAAAGGCAAAGGTGAAAAGGAAAGATTTACCCAACTGAATGCAGATTTCCAGAGAACAGCAAGGAGAGATAAGGAGGCTTTCCTGAATGAACAATGCAAAGTAATAGAGGAAAACAATAGAATGGGAAGGACTAGACATCTCTTCAAGAAAATTGGAGAAATCAAGGGAACGTTCCATGCGAAGCTAACCACTATAAAGGACAAAAATGGTGGGGACTTAACAGAAGCAGAAGAAATTAGGAAAAGATGGCAAGAATACACAGAAGAACTATAGAAGAAGGGCCTCAATGTCCTTGACAACCACAACTGACCTCAAGCTAGACATCCTGGAATGTGAAGTCAAATGGGCCTTAGAAAGCATTACTAACAACAAAGCTAGTGGAGGTGATGGTATCCCAGCTGAGCTATTCAAAGTCTTAAAAGATGATGCTGTTAAAGTGCTGCACTCAATTTGCCACCAAATTTGGAAAATGCAACAGTGGCCACAGAATTGGAAAAGGTCAGTATACATTCCAATC
>NW_015167090.1:293717-296877 GCF_001447785.1 Gekko japonicus | reverse complement strand
CTGGATGAATCACAAGCGGGAATTAAGATTGCTGGGGAAAAGATCAACAACCTCAGATATTCAGACGATACCACTCTAATGGCAGAAAGTGAAGAGGACCTAAAAAGCCTTTTGCTGAGGGTAAAAGAGGAGAGCACAAAGGTTGGCTTGAAACTCAACATCAAAAAAACTAAGATCATGGCATCTGGCCCCATCACTCCTTGGCAAATAGAAGGGGAAGTCATGGAAGCAGTGACAGACTTCATGTTCCTGGGATCCAAGATCACTGTAGACGGTGTCTGCAGCCATGAAATTAAAAGATACCTGCTCCTTGAGAGGAAAGCTATGGCAAACCTAGACAACATAATAAAAAGTAGAGACATCACCCTGCCAACAAAAGTCCCTATGGTTAAAGCAATGGTATTCCCAGTAGTAATGTATGGCTGCGAGAGTTGGACCATAAGGAAGGCTGAATGCTGAAGAATGGATGCTTTCTAATTATGGTGCTGGAGAAGACTCTTGAGAATCCCTTGGTCTGCAAGGAGATCAAATCAGTCAATCCTAAAAGAAATCAACCCTGACTGTTCCCTGTAAGGCCAGATACTGAAGCTGAAGCTCAAATACTTTGGCCACCAAATGAGAAGGGAGCACTCACTGGAGAAGACCCTGATGCTGGGAAAGATTGAAGTTCAAAGAAGAAAGGGATGGCAAAGGATGAGATAGTTAGACAGTGTTGTCAATACAACGAACAGGAAATTAAGCAAACTCCGAAGCACAACGGAAGACAGGAGGGCCTGGAGTGATGTGGTCCATGGGGTCGCAAAGAGTTGGACTCAACTGTGCGACTGAACAACAACAATTCTTTTTAGGACAGCAATGTCAGGGGAAATTTCCAAGTCAGTGCAATATGCGAATCTAGCACTTCCTTCATCTGATTATTCCTGCATTGCAAAGATAAACATTTTTAGAATATTCTCTTACATGTACATTGTAAATGAATGCAGGGCAGAGCCTGCAAGTCTTTGGGGGCAGACACCATGGGGGGCAAGTTGGAAGGTTCCTAAGCAAAGCATCCTCTCATGATGGGAACATCTGTCTTGGACTAAGTGCTCCTTACACCCCCAAAGATGATACCTGTATTTAATGTATTGGATCTGAGTTAGTCAAGTAGATGGGGGGGGGGACTCAGGGACACAGGGGAAGATCATGAAGGAACAGCTACAGGAAGTGATTCTACAAAGAAGCAGAGAGAGAGAGAGAGAGAGGGGGAGGGGGAGAGAGAGAGAGAGAGAGAGAGAGAGAGAGAGAGAGTGTTCTGGAGTTTCAAGCAGACTTGTTAATAAAGACTTTTCTGTATTACTCCTGCCTAACTTTTGATTGACTTCTGCCCCACCTGCAACAATACCTACTGAAGCACATCCTGCTCCTATGAGGTAGAAGACAGCCTGAGCTGGCTCTTCCTTTGGTAAAGAGGTGTTTTGGGGAAGAAACAAGTGGGCAGCAGGCCACACATGAATAGGCATCGTGGCATCTACAGGTCCCATGCTGGGGAACACTAATGTGGAGAAATGGAAAACAACATTATGTCATCCATATGATATATTTCCTCAAATGTATTGCTTCAATTCTAAGGCCTTGCTTGCTGGCTGGCTTTTGTCTTTTCTTCCTTACTTGGGATTTACACACACACACACACACACACACACTACCAACTGCATGTTTTCTTGTCCACCAAGTCTCTGTGGAGGAAGAACAGTTAAGTTCAAGAATGGCCATGAACTGTGCTGCCATGAGATAAATCATTCTTTGGATGTTCTGCCTTCAAGTTTGCTGGTGCCTGAATAAATAAAACAACATTTTATCAATATAGTTATGTAGGTGTGTTCTCATCAACAAATGATTCCCCATTCGACACATTGTTGGCAACTGTAGAGGTAGACAGGAAACAGACAAGGACACTTTGTACTGTATAGTGCTATTTCTAGGTAAATCAAATAAGATTCTTTATAACCAATCACTTATACGTTCAACATGAAGACACATATACAAAACAAGTACTTTTCCCTTGACATAGGAAATTAGATCTAAATAAAGTATGTATTTGTCCTTCACAAAAACAAGCCAATAAAGAGAAGGATTTGTCAAATGGAGGAAAGAGACACTGGGGAAAGAACACAACTTAATACTACCCAGTTTGGCTTCCATTCACTCTTTACCTTATAGCACCAACTTATAGTAGCTTAATCTCCAGTATTCTTAATACATCTTCTACATTTCCCCACTATTGTCAGCCTTTTGAGGGTCCATCTGGACTCAGACACTTAATCAACTCGTGGGTTTTGTATTTTCAATAGGAGACCTATTTTCCTCCAGAAGGTCAAGGGTCAACCTGCCACCAGCACCATGTCACATCTGCATAGGTGTTTGGCAACTCATTCAGAATGCTCACAAGGCATGGCTTACAAGACTATGATCTGAAACATGTCCTCTCCTTCTTTTTGCTCCCCCCCCTATAAAATCCAGCCTAGAGAAGAATTCTGAAGACCCTCAAAGCTTGCACATTGTTTTGTGCTATTTTTGGTTGGTCATGATAGAAGGTGTAACTTGGCTTTTATTTTCAGAAGATATCCTATAGCTTCTATGGCACTGTTCCTTATAGTGCCATCTCGAAAGAGGAACTGGAACTGGGCTTCTTCTGGTGTTCTACGGTTGGCACTCCTGCTATTTCACAGTATTGCCTGATGGAAGAAACAGGGCTAAAAAAGCCACTGTCAGCTCATCAAAGCCAGCATCTCTTCTTCATCCCTTACTGCGCTACTCATTAGGGCAGGACAGAGCATTTTTAATGTGCATCCAAATGGGCACTCATTCCTAGCTGTCAGGCATCCAATAGACAGACGCACACTGGACATATGATGTTCAGACTGTGAACCAAGAATTTGGTCTGAAAGGCAATGAAAGGCACTAGAAGTCTAAAATTTTGATGAAACTGAGTGGAAACATAAAACTCAGAGTCTTACAAAATGCTAGACTTTTGGGAGCGGGGAATCCGGAATGCATCTCTTTTTACTATAACTGTGTTGTTCATTCCCTTCTATTTCAGTGTGCTGAACCAGCATGTGCTGTGCATGTAGACAAAACAAATATGCTTCATACATCATGTGTCCCCTTAGTCCATCCC
>NW_015167090.1:268337-293651 GCF_001447785.1 Gekko japonicus | reverse complement strand
TTCTTAGTACAGTGACTATTAACACAAAAATCTTTAAACTGGATTTTTTCCCCAAGGGGACAGGCCTATCCCCATATCCCTAAGGGAGGAGCCTTCCTATATGCATAGAAGCTTTTCTACCTCATAGCAGGGCACATCAGATGCACAGTGTGAAATTATAGCTTGGAAATGGGCACAGAGAGAGAGTTTCTTTTTTTAAAAAAATGTTCTATAGCTGGAGGATTCACAGTCTTTCAGTGGGTGGCCCTTCTGGACCACTCTGGCAATCAGATTTGCTGAGAAGATAAAACAGCTGTGAACTTTCACTCTAGTAAGACCTTCCAAATGGCTTCCTGCAGTGCCTCCTGCTGGGAAAGAATGACTTTTGACCTCCCCTCGGTTGGCATTCCCACATCATTCCCCATACAGTGATTCTTGCAAGGTGGGCACTACACATGTCAACATCTGCCTCCTAAACACATGTGGATTGTGCAGAGCCCTGAGCCCTGAGCTCCGTTTCTCTCTCCATGAGGGAAACATGACCTTCACTATAATGATACCGTTGACATTTTCCCTATGACACTTATTGTAACATCATCGCTTCCTGTCAGCATCTGTGGTCTTATCAGGCAGCTTGCTCAAGCAATATGGAGTTGTGATGAAACTGTCCAGGAGGCAGGAAGACAAGGCAGGCAAGGAAGAAGTTCCCTCCCACTTCCAGGACACTGAGAATGGAAGAGCTGAATCTAATTGAATCTTGTCCTCCTTTTGGTATATCTGTCTTTCTGCCTGTGGGTTTTTGAGTGAGTATCAAAGGAGTCTCTAAAGCATTACATTCGATAATATCCAAAGGCTTAGCAACTATTTAAATCAGAATTATATTATCAATACAAGGACTTGAAATGTACCTATCCTGGTTGAATAGGGCATGTAAAACTGGACTTTATCCTGCCAGGACTCAGAAGCAGGCCCGTAGCCAGGAATTTCTAAGTCGGGGGGGGCATTTAAATTCCTCGGGGGGCCCTGGCTAATTACTTGATGGGTGTGGCGCAAGGGAGAAAGGTGTGGTGCAGGGGGAAGGCAAGGAGAAGCAGGGGTCACAGCAGCATGGGTGAGTTCACAGTGGCTGCTGCATCTTACCAGACAGTCAGGGGATCTGGGCCGAAAGAAAGTCAGGGGGCCTTGGTAGGAAGTTGGGGGGCGGGCCCCAAAATGCCCCACTGTAGCTACAGGCCTGCTCAGAAACACCTGAAGTAAAAACCTGACATTTCCTGTTCCTTGTGTATTCCTTTAACTCTCAATCTTTATAATCTCTTGGCTTCATATATTTTTACATTCATTTTCCTGCTGTATACCACTACAGATTTGTGCCATCTCCCCCAGTGCTGTGGTGCAAGTGATGCACTGTATTCTTGGTGCTTGGGGGGGGGGGGAAGAGTGGGAGGGCTTCTAGTGTCCTGGCCCCACTGATGGACCTCCTGATGGCACCTGGTATTTTTGGCCACTGCGTGACAGAGTGTTGGACTGGATGGGCCATTGGCCTGAGCCAACATTGGCTTTTCTTATGTTCTTATGCTCTTATGATATTTTCATGTTCTATATCAAATCTGACTCTAGCCTGTGATTTTTTTAAAAAACCACAATTAATATTGCAAATCAACTAACTGAAAGTAATACAGATCTATGTTTGGGAATTTTTTTGAACCTTTCCTCCATCTCTTGCTTTTATTTGGTGTTTTAATTTCCTTTAGTCTACTTCTTCATGAATCAGCATACTTAGTAATTTCTACCACCAGGCACCATTTTGTTTTTGTTTTTTTGGGTTTTTTTCCTAATACACCTTTTTCCTTCTGGTTTTCAGACATCCAATCTCTGCAGGCTATCATGTCTTGTTAACCACTGTTCCTGGCTATTTTTTTCCCAAATGTGAATGTGAATCTACTGCTGAAACATATGAAACCAAAATGGCTATCAGAAATCAGGATCTTTAAATATTGGTTTGCTGGTATAAACCCATAAGTCCATCCTAATTCCATATGAAAGGAACACTTGACTTTCATTATAATTAGAGAAAGAAGTCCAATCAATTTTTAAAGAAATCATATTGCCTCCACATGCCGATAGGAAACCTAGCAGTGCCTCATCACTAATAGATACATGATATCACCCAACACCTAGGCTGGGGGAAGGTGTATTTATGTAGCTACAGTATACCTTAGGGCTGCCAAGTGGGGGCGGGGAGCGGGTAACCCCCCGCTTTGGAGGCCCGATTTCCGCCGCCGCGGAATCGGGCCCCGGGGGGAACCCTGCCCCCCGAAGCGCAACCACGTAGATCACGTTGGGGGCGTGGCCCCAATCGTCGGAGGGAAAACTCTATGGTTTTCCCTCCAACGATTGGGGCCACGCCCCCAACATGCTCTACGTCGCGCGTCACTTCCTGTGGCACCTGTGGCACTCCCCCGCCGGTGAGTCCAATCGACTTGGCAACCCTAGTATACCTTCACAACCTAGATCAGGCACAAAGATTATTTCTCTGGTCAGTGGTAGCCACATCCTTCTGTTGGGGTATGAAATGAATCAGGACACAAGCTGTGATCTATGAGATGGTATGGACTCACCTTGTAAGCCAGAAGCCTCTTTGTATCACTAAGCCAGATGATACTCCCTGAACCTATAAACGCATCTGAGTCTCAATGACTCTGGGCATGAGCTGTGTTTCATAGCACCTGAAGTGGGACCAACCTTTCTACTGCATCTCACATTTTTAGCCTTCCATCTCCCCATGTATGAATGTGTTTATGTATGGATTCATGCAGATATCTGCCTGTCCATCCATGCCTGTCAACCTACTTACCTATCTACTGACTGATGATGCTCGTGGATGCTCAGTGAATCTTGGCATACTTGTGAAACAGACTATTGGGTGGAGATTCTCCCTCAGCACAGGAGTGATCAAATTATCTCCTGGACCATGAGATCTGTTTTCCTTTTTAATTATTGTTGCTCCCTAGACTATGAACGTGTCTAATATGAATGGCATCATGATTCACATGGCTCTTTTCAAGAATCTATCTTGAATAATCTATCTGTTCAGGCTAATTTCGTTTCCGGTTAGTGAACTTCCACAGGTAGATGATACATGCATTGCCTCATGTGCAACAGCCACATACAGAACAATACTCATTTTCTCTCCATGTGCATAGGCTGTTGGTTTCATAGTTCTTTTGTCATTCAAATTTGGAGATTAATGGCCTAGTGTACCTAATAGGGTCTGAGACCGTCTCACTGTCTTCATAGAGGGATCTCAGATCTTTCTCAGTGCATAATGATCTGACAATTCATTTTTGTATTTTGGTATTTAGTAGTTCATATGAAAAGTGGATTTTATAGCTCCAGGCTGTGAAAACTTCTCTTTTTTTAGAAAAATGCATGTTTTACATTTAGCATTTCAAACAGTCTTTGACAGTTTATACCATCAGACCACATGGAAGAGGTGATGTGTGATACACAGAAAATTAATTATTACAGCAAGAAGATCAATAGTTCAGGTATGCAAACAGCAAATATCTCCAGGTTGCTTGCAAAGTGTTTGGCATGTAATGCTAATTGATAAATATATATGGAGGGGGAGGATCTGAAGAAAACTGCATAAAACCCTGGTCTCCTTGTATGAAATGTTAGAATCTGTGCAACCCATTTGATAGGATCAAGAATGTATTAGAATGTATTTAATATAGGGATCAGAATTATGGGTATTTCTTTTATATGATTATCTCTTGAAACTCAGTTTTGTGAATGTTCGTATTTTGTGGATATATTATTTATTTATTTATTTATTATTTAGATTTTTATCCCGCCCTCCCCGTAGGCTCAGGGCGGCTTACAAGGCATATTGCCGATATAATACAACAATAAAACATTAAAAATATTAAATAATATCAAATATTAAAACATCATACATACAAACAGTATCTGGTGCTCACATACCTAAGAACAAGATGGCGATCTCCTGAAGTCTCATCCTCTTTTCAAGTGCCCACATCGTGGTGACCCTGTCCACAAGGCTTGGGGCATAGATGGTACCATGGTGATGGCAGCTCCTATTCGAATGCCTGGTGGAAGAGCTCCATTTTGCAGGCTCTGCGGAACTGTGCTAGGTCCCGCAGAGCCCTGATCTCCTCTGGGAGCTCGTATTAAAATGTGTTAATTTTCTGCAGGGCTATTTTTGGGAAGGAACGACCAGGAATGGAGTTTTAGCTGCCCAGGCAAGCCAAGGGAAGGCAGTTTAAACTGCCTCCCCTCCCCTCCAAGGGCTGGCCTGCCCGGGCTTCCCAGAGCCGCGGGGCGCCGGGCAAGCCAAGGGAAGGCATGGGGTGTGGCCTAATATGCGAATGAGCTGTGCCATCAGGGTGTGGCCTAATATGTGAATGAGTTTTTGCTGTTGGGTGTGGCCTATTATGCTACTGAGTTCCAGCTGGGCTTTTTCTACCAAAAAAGCCCTGGTTTTCTGTTTGTATAGAATAATTATGTTGAGCATGATGTTTTTTAGTTCCATAGCCTAAAGGTGTGCCTGTATTATGTTTTATCCCTGGAGAGGAAGGCAACAGATGTGGCTATAAGTGGTGTTTATCAGATAGGATCAGTAAGCCAACTGCATTGCTTCTCAGGTGACATAGACCTTACCATTATGGGGCCATCCATGCCCCAACAGTTATTTACCTCTTGGGAAGGCAACTCTAATGATCACTTGTGCACTGCCCTTGATGGCTTTTCAGCTAATGCACAGTGCTACAGCCTGCCTCCTAATGAGGATGGTGCACATACAGGATTTAAAATCTATTCTGATGTGAAATATACATATGGAAGATTCAGGGAACAGCTTGGAATGTGCAAAGAAATCATGCTTTTTCCCCTGCATTGCCTTTGCACCTAGCTCACTCTTGAGATGAAACACTCACCATCTTTGGGCTGAAAAGCAGTGTGCCTCCTGCTGAATCATGGTATCACAAAGCTAATATAAAGCTGCTGCAGATCATAGTGAAAGGTTTTAACACTGAGGACCCTTAACTGGGTGGAAAGGCGGCATAGAAATGCTTTACATTAAATAAATAAATAAATGGTGCTAGTAAATGAAGTCACCTACAACACATGCAAGTCCTGCCCATCCGCACTGGATTCTACTGTATATCCAGTACCAGTTGAAGGTGTGGCTTATCACCTACATGCAGCATCTTCTGGAAATATCTGTAAGTTCCTGTAATGAAGCTTTGCTCCAAATGCCTTCTCTTGAAGGAGTAAGGCTGTACCTGGGGGGGGGGGGTCAGACTTTCTTAGCTGCATGATACTGATGCTAGAAGACATTAGAAGATACAAAGCCACTTTTATACTCAGAGCCTAACTAGACATTACAAACTGCGCTGGTTTGCCACAGGGGTTTGCAGCTATACTATAGCTACTAGCTCCTGGTGGCAGTTCATGAGAGAACTCTCAGCAGGGCCTGATTTGGATTGGGACTGCTGCACAGGAATTCCTCCTTTCTCCTCTGTTCTGTTTTCAGTGGGTGGAACAACCAGGGGTCCATGGGGGCAGTGTTCCCTCTAAGCTGAGTTAGTGTGAGCTAGTTCACAGTTTTTTAAGGCTCCAGCTCACACATTTTTGTTTTATCTCAGGAAGGATGGCTCCAGAGCAAAGTAATTTTTGCAGTAGCCCAATTGCTCACTCACCACTTTAATGCCAGCAGCTTCACAAGATAGAATTTCTTCTCACAAGACTCCACAGCTTAGAGGCAGCATTGCTTGGGGATAGTGTGATTTGCTGTGATGGGAGCCAACACATGCACTGAATCCTTACACGTGCTGACTCCTTACAGAGAAAAAAGTCCCCCCCCCCAGCCCCTGGCCTATTTCAGCCAGCAAAAACAGCAGAGGGGAGAAGGCAGGAGTTCCACCTTCTCCAGTGCAGCCATTCAGACCTTTTCATTTACTTCAGCAATTTACACTGGATTTTCTTTATGGAGAAAAGGGATGTTTCATTTTTGCCCCCTACAGTTTTCACTGCTGTATATTTTTTACATATTTTGTTGTAGTTTCACGGTTGTGTCATTGCACATTGCCTCGAGTGACATTCTAAATGGAAATAATACCTTTTTAAAATAAATATCTTCAATCAAACCAAACTCTGTAAAATTAAGGGGAAGCATGCCTATTAAGAATTCATCTAATTTGCATAACTTATTTCTATTTCTTGGTGCGACAAGGGGTGTTTTTTTTTAGTCATTGAACTCCGGGTCACCTTCATATTGTAGCAACCTGCTACAGGAATAAAACAGGAATGCAATGTGGCCTTGGCTGAATCAGCCAGAGAAAGATGTGCCGGGCAGCAATTGATTTGCTTGAGCCTTGATCAGAGCTTTAAAAAGAGAATTTGACTTAAATCAAGGAATCTTGGCTGATGCAGAGGGGAAGGGTGGCCCATTATCTGACAATCCTCTTATCATTTCCAGACTTGGCATCTAAAGTGGCAAAGGGTCACAAAACATCCTTTTCATTTTCTCCCTCATTCCATTTGCAGCTTCCTTCTTGCTCTTCTGCAGAAGGATTTGTTGGGGGGTGGAGGAAGAGAGAGACTTCTGCAACTGCTCATCAGAGAGAAAGATTAAGCATTGTTATTAATTATTCCAGTATTACAGCTTCTGGCAGCCAATATTATTGCTATTCCAGCAGCGAGATTGCCAGCAGCACTTAATCAATGCCACTGCCGGTTGGGTGTTATCAGCCTTTAGCCGTGCAGGCACACGGTATATTATAAAGTCAGGCTAGCCCTCAATAATCGCTTTGCAAAAGTGCGGCATTAGTATTTGCTAAGCGATGAGCCAGGCCCTGAACACAATCGTGTCTTTTACTGTACTATTATGGGAATGATAGCACAGCTACACTTTGGGCCACAAATAACTGCAAATTAGCTATTCAGTTGCAAATGGCTGGAGCGATTACCTGAGACTTGCTCCTGTAAGCTGCACGTGGAAAAGGTAGCTTTTGCTTCCTGTATGTTTGGCAAGCATTAACCTTCTCACTCTCCTTGTTTGTACAACTGTCACTAACTGAAAAGGCTGTGGGTTGTTTCCGTAGATTCCAATGCAGGGCAGCAGCATCACCTTGAATTTCCCAGTGGAGAAACTGACAGATTGAGGTGGTGGAAGTTTCAATTATTATGTTTTATGGATTTTTTTAGGGTTGAAACAGAGAAAAAAACTCTCTCTCTCTCTCTCTCTCTCTCTCTCTCTCTCTCTCTCTCTCTCTCTCTCTCTCTCTCTGGATGGTTTTTCAACACGCCTTGAAAAATCTTCACTCACTCATTCATCTAGCTCTCTTTTCCAAGGGTCTTCACTTGTCCTTGGTGATTCATAGCATAGCCAATTGTGGTGGGCTATGTACCACCACTGTGATGCCGCCCGTGTGATTAATCCATTGGAGGTACAGCTTCCTTTTTTACATGGTCTATATTTGTTCTCAATGATGTACTAAAATCTGTTTTGGTAAATAGCACCCTGACCTCATCCCCTTTGTTGTGTGATTTTTCAAGATGGGACAGAGTTCCATCCTGTTGGAATCTAGGCTGGAAACATGGCTTCTGGTTGGGGCAGAAACATTTCTACAGTAAGCCCAGGATCTGCTGCTTTCCCAAATGTTTTGGGCTTGCTGTGGAAATAAACAGAGCCTCCAGTGCTTTCTGTCTCAGTCCACACAAAGTCGGGGTGGGACTAGCATACACATGAAGCTGCCTTCTACTGAATCAGACCCTTGGTCCATTATGGTCAGTACTGTCTACGCAGACTGGCAGCAGCTCTCAAGGGTCTCATGCTGAGGTCTTTCACATCACCTACTACCTGATCCTTTAACTAGATATGCCAGGGATTGAACAGGGACCTTCTGCATACCAAGCAGATGCTCTACCTAGCCACAGCCCCTTCCAATAGAATGACAGGTTCAAAGTTAGTGCAATGAGGAGTGAGTAAAGACCTCCTTGGAAAATCATCAAGCATGCATAGAGAGGCTCAGATAAGATTATGGGGGGCCTCCCTGCAGGACTGTAGCTACAGTGGGGCCTCTTGGGGCACAGCCCCCCGACTTACCACCCAGACCCGCCGACTTTCCATCCAGCCCACGCCCTCCAACGTTCAATTTTTTATTTTATTCATGGTGCTTCCTTGGGGTGTGTGAGAGTGCCCCCGACTTATTTAAAGGCCCCCCTAATTAAAAAAAATCCTGGCTATGGGCCTGCCTCCCTGGGTTGACTTGGGGAAGGAATTTTAATTGTCACAATCCACTCTGGCAGTATGGGCAGTATAAAACAACTGGAACCTGCATTTTGCCAAAACTCCATGGAGTAAAGCCAGGTTGTTCTGCCCATCCCTGTGTGATTGGCTGGTATTATCCTTATAGATGATTCAGGAAAGATAAAGAAGGCCAACCAGAACAAAAACATAGCAGGTTAAAAAATAATGAATGTTCACACAGTTAAGAAAAAGTAGGAACCTGCAAAGACTTGTGGGAGGCATCTCCTTTCCCCCTTCCCCATTATTTTATCTTTCCCTTTCCTGAAAGCCCCCATACTCTACGGTTGCTAGCTCTAGGTTGGGAAATACCTGGAGATTTTGGGGGTGAAGCCTGGAAAGGGTGGGGTTTGGGAAGGGGAGGGATCTCGGTGGGGTATAATGTCCTAGAGTCCACCAGCCATTTTCTGCAGGGGAATTGATCTAGGTCAATTGATGAACTGTAATAGCAGGAAATCCTCAGGCATGATGTGGAGGTTTGCAGCTGTACCATACCCTCTTTCAGTTTCCTGCTTCTCTCCTTCTAGGGTTGCCAACCTCCAGGTGAGGCCTGGAGATGTCCTGGAATTTCAATGGATCTCCCAACTACAGAGATCAGTCCCCCCTTAGGTGTATCAGCTGCAGGTTGGGAAATTCTTGGAGATTTGGGGTTGAGCTTTGGGAGGATTTGGTTAGGCCTAGGAAAACTGTGGCCCAGTTGTGTGGTGCTGGCCACACGGCAAGGCCCACTTGCATGGCAGAACCCTCAAGGATTTGTGGGGTGGCACCTCACTTTCTCTGTATCCCCCTCCCTACACATTTCCTTTTCCCCTCCTTCTATCAGCCCTCATATCCTCATCCCCTTTCCATTCTCTCCTCCTCAGCCCTTTACCAGCCTAGATTTTGTCTGCCTCCCATCTATAGCTATATTTATTAATTACTTCATTTACACCCCATCTTTCTTCACAGTGGGGACCAAAGCAGCTCACATTATTCTCCTCTCAAAGACATTGGGTTGCCATCATCCAGGTGGGGCCTGGAGATCTCCTGATTTTACAACTGATCTCCAGCTGACAGAGATCAGCTCCCCTGGAGAAAATGGCTGCTTTGAAGGGTGGACTCTATGGCATTGTACCCTGCTGAGGACCCTCCCCAAACCCCACCCTCTCCTGGATCCACCCCCAAAGTCTCCAGGTATTTTCCAACCCACACCTGGCAACCTTACAAGGGCAACCAGTTAATCCTACATTATCTGTTCAAAGACAGGCAAGTAAGATAGCATCAAGACAGAAAAAGCCTCTGCCTGAGAGGCAAAGAAAGCTTAAATAGCCACTCCTAACCTCCTTCCTACTGGCTGGGCCATATGAGACTGGGGCCTAGTCCTGCCTTGTGGAGCATTATGCTCTTCAAGGCATAGGCAAAAGTGTTTTCCATGCTCAAGAACAGACTTCTACCTAACCTGATCTGGCTTCTGTTTGTTTCTTTTCCAAGAGTCCTTGCTGTAAGTATATGTAGTGCAGTGATATACTGAAAGTCAATCTGCCAGGATGATGGTCAGATTCTTTCCAGTTTTTGGCCAGCTGGGGAGAACGACAACCAGAATGTGTCTCAATATGTTAAACAAATTCCAAATGATTATAAAACCGCATTTCCATAATGACTTCTCCGGAGCTATTGCTATTTACCTTGCAGAGCTGCCAACGTTCTAGGAAGATGACCCAATCGAGCCAATGGTATTTAACAGAAGTCTGTCTGGGCATGGTAAATAACATGTCAGATGTTTGTTCATCAGTCCATCCTTGCTTGTGTTCAACATAAAACTGGGGGTGCAGCTAGGAAGGGGCTAGAAATTAATGACAGAGCACATAGTTTCATTGCAGAAGCTCAGGTCCTGCCCTTGCCAGTTCATAAGGTCTCAGGTGGTAGAGCTCTTCCTGAGATCTTGGAAAACAACTTCCTGCTAGTCAAGGCAGTACTGTGCTGAATGGACCAATTAAAGAGGGTATGTTCAGTTCAAAATTGGCCATGGAGTACCCTGCTTTTTGTTAGATAGCATTTTTGTTTAGGTCTCCTCCAACCACATGTGCCAGTTCCAAGTCTGGGATTTTCAAATGTTATGTCATATTAACCTTGTTCTTTGTGTCTTTCCTGTTATACTGTTACCTGCAATCATTGCACCTGAAAAAATACATTTGTGTTGCAGAGATGAAAGGGTTAATGTGAGCTCTAAACTCAACCTGATGGGTTCTGTTTTCTTTCCCGAAAACATGATTGTCCACCACCCACACCAGGTTGCTTTCATGGGAGGCTGATATTCTTGCCGATATTCTCCCCCACACATTCTAGGCTTTTTGATTCTCTTCTTTTAAAAACCCAACAACATGCAATGTAGTTTTTAGTAGCATCGATAATGCACCTTTTACCTGGAGTGAGTGTAATGGGATGTGACAGCACCAGGGGATGAGAGATTTCCATTATTCTATTATTCATCCCATTTCTTCAGAGGTTGGGAGAGATTACACTTTGCTAGGATAGAGCCTGAGTACGCAGGGCCCTCCACTGTCTATCGAAGCACAGATTAGCTTTGTGGCTTTCTATCCCTGGCATCTAGGCGATTAAACTGTATTCATCACTATGCTATCTAGGTGTTCTGTCACAAAGACTTTGCAAGGAAGGAAAGATGAAGAAAAGAGGGGGTGGCATTTCATTGTCCACATTCCAAGCTCTTCTTACCTGGTAAAATATGTCAATGGAATTGAATATCAGGTGGCATTATTTGTTTCATTTTCTTACCGTATGTATCATTTCTGCTTCTTGTTGCCATCATTACACTGTCTTTTGTCTAATAGGACAGGGCAATGTCTCTCAGCAATTGTTGATCCTGAAACCAATTGTGGGGACTATCTGGTCTATACAAGTGACATACTGTGGTTTCCCAGGTGGTTCATACCTTCTTCCCACTTTTCCCATCTCAACAGGAAGCAAAATGGGAGATCAGTCTCCCGGTGGCCTACTGTGGGTGATAGGCTGTGTGGTAAGCCAGGGACTTGGATCTGTGGACTGAAGGACTTTTGCAAGCAGAGTGTACCTTCCTCATGACTTCCCTCCTAATGCCCACCTAAAACACTGCTCCTGGGATATACCCCAGAAATAGCATAGGGGAGGAGTCCGAGATTTTCAGTGGGAGGGGGAAATTGGTGAAAATGGCCTCTCCTTCAGTTTATAGAAATTCTCCATAGCATCCAACCCATAAGTTGTGCAGGCCTGCTCTATATGTCTGAAAGAATCCAGGGTTATTCTGTTCTTGAAGAACTGGTATGGAACTGAATATGCAAATGTACTCCGATTTAGGGTTGGCAACCGGAGGGAGACTCACTTGTGGGTGGGAGGCATCACCAGTGACATAATGCCATTGATGAAAATGCACTGATGTGACTTCCTGCACAACTGGAGCTAAAGTCAACATTCCCCCAATGCTGTTCTAGCATTTGGCTAACCCTAGAGTTTTGATTGAGTGCTAGAGTTTCCACTCCAGAACCTCTGATTTCAGGGTGTCATAAGAACATAAGAGAAGCCATGCTGGATCAGGCCAGTGGCCCATCCAGTCCAACACTCTGTATCACACAGTGGCCAAAACCAGTGCCATCAGGAGGTCCACCAACAGGGCCAGAAAGACCTGAGGTGTCAAAAGTCCTGAGTCAGACTGAGGTGACAAGAGAGGAGATCCTACAACTGATGGACAAATTAAAAAATGACAGCTCACCAGGCCCAGACGGCATGCATCCAAGAATTCTGAAAGAACTCATATGTGAATTTGTGGATCTCCTGACAAAAAAACTATACTCTATCACTAAAATCTGCCTCCGTTCCTGAGGACTGGAAGGTAGGTAATGTAAACTCCATCTCTAAAAAAGGTTCTTCAGGCAATCTGGGAAATTACAGGCCTGTCAGTCAATATTGGGAGGTTGGTAGAATCCTTTATCAAGGGCATATCGATGGACAAAAGCTGTTAAGGGAGAATCAGTATGGATTCTATAAGGGGAATGAAAACAAATCAGCCAGGATCATAATGCCCCAGTATAAATCTATGGTGCAGCCTCATTTAGAATAATGTGTACATTTCTAGTCACCGTACATCAAAAAAGGTATAGATTGGAACAGGGGATGGAACACCTTCCCTATGAACAAAGGTTAAAGATGTTAGGGCTCTTTAGAATGGATAAATGACATTTGAGGGGTGACATGATAGAGGTTTACAAAATTTATGCATTGGAGAGAGAGGTACTTTTCTCCCTTTCTCACAATAAAATAACTTGTGGGCTCTCAATGATATTAATGAGCAGGAGGCTTAGAACAGATAATTGAAGTACTTCTTCACCCAAGGAGTAATTAATATATGGAATTCACTGCCGCAAGACATGGTGGCAGCTACAAACACAGACAGCTTCAAGAGGGGATTGGATACATAACATATGGAGCAGACATCCACCAGTGGCTATTAGACACAACGTATAGATGGAACATTACATCTGGGGCAGTGATGCTCTGTATTCTTGGTGCTTGGGGGGGGACAATAGTGGGAGGTCTTTTGGAGCTCTGGCCCCGCTGGTAGACCTCCTGATGACACCTGGGTTTTGGCCTCTGTGTGACACAGAGTGTTGGACTGGATGGGCCAATGGCCTGATCCAACACACTTCTCTTATGTTCTTACATTCTTAGAGTGTCGCCTAGGGTGATGACTTCTCTCCCAGTCATATTAGAAATGATGCCACTGTGCTTGGACACTGGCCATCACATCCCCCCATTTCTGTCTCATTTTTTTCCTGCCACCCAGCTGAACGATGGCAAGAAGGGCATGCTGGGGGAGGGAACTTGGCAACCCTTCTCCCACTCATCAGCTGCATTCCAACAGCCTTCATCTTGTGGTGCATTTGGCACCACTCAGGTTGCAAGCTTTTTCTGTGGTAGGTCCAGTCCTTTGTGATGGCTTCATTTTCTGTGCAGACAGGGAAAGTGTGTAAAAGGGGTTTATTTCAGAAGTGGAGGATAAACCCTTTTGGCAGATCCGGCAGTATTGTTTTTTATATTGTGTGCTGTATTTATCTTCTGTGTTGATTTCATCTTGTTGATGCATGGTTATATTATTTTTAATGTGTTGGCAATGTGGCATTGCTTTTTAGCCACCTTGAGTCTAAGGCTATTGGGAGGGAGACAAACATTTAAAATCAATCAATCAAATAAAGCGGTAACCTTTAAGCCTACAATCTCTCTCCTACACGCTCATGCTCTTGATGGGGAACCCACTTTCGATCTCTTTTCATGCTTCATAGAATTTTCATTGTTCTAAGTAGACTACCTCTCTAGAGTACAACAGCTATCATTACCATCTAAAATCCCCAATTAAGTTTGGGCCATTGTACACTCAGGCACTCTTTAAAACAGCCTTCAGTACAGCTGGCAGGACTGGAGCTGCAATACATGTTTTAGAGTAACATCAGTTAGGACAGAAACCTCTTGACCCCATCAGCTCCGAATGGTTGAACAGAACAATTTACTGGGATTTCGAGTCATCAGTATGTGCTCAGGAATTGTATCCATTCCTGTCATCTTGCTTCCTGGGGCTGCAGTTTTGTGCTCTATGCCACCCCAGACTTTGCTCATATGTCCACCCAGTTGCTTGTGTGGTGCAGCTCACTTAGCTCGCTCATCTAAACAAGCATGCATGGTACCACACCAGAGGGTGTCATTTTCAACTCAGAGAGTAACTGCTTCTTCATGGCGCTCTCTTCCTCAGTGTTTACCTCAATAGGGACACATATAACTTCTCGCTTCTTCCCCACCGCTATTACAAAAGGTAAAATATCCTCACTGAGGTCATCTTAGAAAAGGTTAAGGAATTAATTTTCAATGAACATCCTTGCCCTCTGTGCCTGTCTTTGTATTAATGATCTCATGACTGATTGTTCCTTAAACTGGCCCCTTTGTAGGTCAGAATAAAGTGAGAATATATACTCTATTTAATGAGGCAGGGATTATAGACTGTAATATTTAAAAATCATGAGTGCTTAGAAGAGGGGAGGAGTGGGCACCAGAAGGCATTAAGAAATGTCAACTTTACTAGACAAAAGCTACTTTCTTAGGGCATACTATGGACAGTCCCCAGCCTCAGAATTGCAACTGATCTCTAGATTAGAGATCAGTTCCTCTTGAGAAAATGGCTCCTTTGTTGGATGGACTCGATGGCATTATATTGTCTTGAGGTCCCTCCCCTCCACAAACCCTGCCCTTCCCAGGCGCCACTCCCAAGTCTCCACTCACATTAGTCTCCACCAGTGCTCCCTCTAAGCTGTGGAGTCTTGTGAGCAGAAATTTTACTTTGTGAGCTCCTGGCATTAAAGTTGTGAGCAAGCAATTTGGCTACTGCATAAATTAGTTTGCTCTGGAGCCATCCTTCCTGAGCGAAGACAAAAATGTGTGAGCCGGAGGCTAGAAAACTGTGAGCTAGCTCACACTAACTGAGCTTATAGGGAACACTGGTCTCCACTCCCCACCCCAGGTTCCCATTGCTTGCCCTAAGAGACTTTCTTGCTCCCCCCCTTTCATGTAACATCCCATAGCGGCTTCTCAATCCTGTTCCTGGAGACTGGGGACCCCCAGGTTTTGGGTGGCATTTTGGGCTGCTGTGGGAGGAAGGAGGCAGGAAAATTGTTCTCTTCAGGTGGAAATCTTTGCATCTGTGGAAATACTGGTCAGGATCCACACCACATTTTCTAATAGAAAACTGAGAGCCAGCGTGATGCAGTGGTTAGAGTGTCGGATTAGGATCTGGGAAAGTTAGGTTCAAATTCTCACTCTGCCATGGAAACTTGTTGGGTGACCCTGGGGCAGTCAAACACTTTCAGCCTGACTTACCTCACAGGTTTGTTGTGAGAGTAAAATGGTAAAGAGGGAGACGATATAAACCACTTGGTTCCCCACTGGAGAGAAAGGTAGCGCTTATATGAAGTAAATAATAAAATAATAAATGAATAATAGTTCATCTCAGTAATCTTAGAAAAAACATTCATAATTCTATATAGCCCTTTCCAGATGTATATTCTTGGCATAATAACTATACATAAAGAGAACACACTCTACTCATGGTTGCCTTGATAATTGCAGTTGCCATTTTGTGTTGAGTAGAGCAGTAGATTGGTGAAAATGTAGTATCATAACTAGTTCTCTGTTAAAATTATAGCCTTTCTGTGAGAATCCTATAATTCACATTTTAAAAAAATGGTTCTGGTTTATTTTGTTGTTTCTTGTGATGGTTCCATAGTGTTAGTATATTGTTTTTGTCATGAGCCACCTCCAGGAGTCTCTAAAGATGCATCATAACATTTTCCTAGATAGATTTTCATCCTGTCTTTCCATCAAAGGTTTCTTCTCTCTGGTTCTTCTCTCCTCCATTTTATCCTCACAACTGGACTGTGAGGTAGGCAAGGTAAAAATGGCTGGGCAAGGCCACCCAGTAAGCTTCATCGCTGAATGGGGACTTAAAGCAAGGGTTCTCCTCTAGTTGCAGCCCAGCTATGTACCCCTGCCTCTGCAGAAATGACAAACAGAAATGGTGAGGGAAAGCGTGGCGGTTGGTTTCCCCCCAGCAAGTGTTTGTAGGCAAAAGTTAGCAGGGTTCCTTAATATGCTACTCATGGTTGGTTTTAGATAGCCTTGTATGTTTTGTCAGAATGTTGCCCATCTGTATTGCTCCACAGGAGTCATTCCAAAAACATTCCCACGGAAAAAAAACACATTACATCAGAACTGGCACCTTGTCGCCACAGGTCACTTTCAAACAGTGAATGCATGACTCTGGTTCTGTTACTCTGGCAGCGCTTCATTTTCTCAAAGGAAAGAAAAGGGCTGATGCAGAGATACCAGCTGGATGGTATTTTGCACAGAATGGCTAAACACAGACGCTATTTTCTCTCATCCGCACTATATGTTTTTCTTCTTCGTTTTCCTGAAACACAAATTAAAAGTAGCCTAGGCAGAAAGTTCAGGCATTCTTCTTTGCTGGGTGGAAACCTGACAGCTCTGGATTCAAGCTGGGGTACTTTTTCATCTCTGTGTGATCTCATAAATAGCTTTTTGGCATGGGAGTAAGGCAGCATCAACCAGAAAAGTGCTCGTCAATCAGAAAACCAAGTCACAGTTCCAGTGATTTATTGTTGATTTGCGAGTGTCTAATTTATTAATGAGTACATGCCATCCCAATGTGTGTAAATATAGATTTAAAAATCTGCTCACACAACATACATAAGCAATTAAACTTCCAGGGTGCTAGCTGTGATGTTAATGTTAATCTACATCTGACATTAGCGATGCTTCACAGGCACTTACGTGGAAAGCTGTGCTTTATCTACCAGGTGCCCTTAAACTGCACTGATATTTACCAAAGTCTGTGCCTGTGCGTGTAGGTTGTGTGCGCACACAGTATGAATGCAGAACATTAGTCAATCTCCATTTTCATACACTTCTCCATGCTCTGGAGGAGGACCGAAGAGCACAATATTCCTGAAGTAATTCTTGACGTGTTTATACTAAAGTCAGATCTTGTTTTCAGTACTGGGGAAAAAAGAACTGTCTGAGGTGTTTTGCTTACAATTTGATATCTAAAAAGGTCTGCCAGTGACTTTAAAGGTATAACCCCTGCAGGTACGCTAATAGACCTATTGAGTTCTCCTCAGTGGCACTGGGGGAAAGAAGCCTGCCGGCCATGGGTCTGATGAAAGAAATGTGCTCGAAGAAAAAGAGGATTTTTAAAAATTCCTTCCTAATTTATCACAGCTAATGCAAAGCTCTTTTTTAAAAAGTCTGGCTGAAGTTGAACCCCAGGGAATTCTCACTGCTGCTAAGAAGGTAGAAGCTCACTATATGAGTTCAGACCAATTCTCCATGGTCCTATCTGTTACATTTTTATCTCAAAGGAGTGTGCATGGCCCTCCCTTCCTTGACTTTATCTTCACAGCAACTCTGTGAGGTAGGCTAGGCTGAGAGAGAGAGAGAGAGTGAGTAGACCAGTTGGGTGGTTTGAATTTAGGTCCACTCAGTCCTAATCCAAAATTATAATGACTACACTTTGCCACCCTGAATTCTGTCTCCACCAGTAGCCAGAGGAACTATGAGGGAGCAGTCATAAGCAGGTCTACTTGGAAGTAAGCACCATGTTGTGCAATGAGGCTTGCTCCCAAGAATCTACATGTTCTTAGGATTACAGTCTGATTGATTTAGACAAAGCCCTCCACCATTTAGAGATTGACATAGTTCCCATTGCTCACTTTGGACACATGGCTGTGTGTGTCTGTATGCATGCTTTAACATTATAGGGAAGATCAGAGGATTCCACTTTCCAAAAAGCCTATAACATTTCATAGTATCCCCCCCCCCCACATACACACACACCCTCAGGTAAGTAATTTACCAGGAGGTAGACTAGGAAAGCCTGGATTTATTCAGTTCTACCCCTTTCTTGTTCCAGAAGTCTGCTTGAATTATGTTTCCACCCTCTTTAATTCCAATTTAGAGAATTATCTAAAACAAATCCCCAAACTGCAGCATGTGCAGCTAACTGCTGCTTTCTCTTCCTTCAGTTCATTTCTGTTTTCTCCCTCTTCTGTGATGTCACAAGTGTACATCACATTGTGTTCATATCAAGGAACAGGTGAAAAGTTGGCCCCAGCTGGTGGTTACAAGAATGGATGCAGGCTAGGGATGCCAGTCTCCAGGTAGGGCCTGGGGATCTCCAGGAATTATAGCTCATCACCAGACAACAGAGATCAGTTCCCCTGGAGAAAATGGCTGCTTTGGAGGGTAGATTCTATGGCAATGTACCCTACTGAGGTTTCTGTCCTTGAGTCCTTCCCAGGCTTCATTCCCAAATCTCCAGAAATGTCCCAACCTGGATCTGGCCAAGGGGCTCTGGCAGCTCTAATGCAGGCTCATCCATGGCCATGAGTAACCATGGGTGAGTCTGTTCCGGTTGTCATTGTGGCCATTGGCTGAGTCTGAGCCAAATCATCCCTCTGGAGGCCCTGTTGGGCTGTAGCTCTCCAGGAACTTTCCCAGGAAGCTAAAGAGCCAGCCTGCCCCCAACTGATGTCAAATTAACATTGAAAATGCAACAACATTCAGCATGAGGGAAAAAAGAAATGGATCCAGATAAATGACCCATGAGTTTGTTTTGTGCAAGAGGAAAAAAAGAGAACAAACCAGGTATATGTAAATTGAACCAGATAGCTATTGAAATTCAATCTCATCTCTTACCTGTGGGATGTTTAAAACATTTGTATTATTGGACAAGTGGTGTGTAGTAGAGGTTCACCATTCTGTGGGTTTATGGGAAGCCACTGAAGTCTGCTTCTCACCTTCATTGAGGATGGACTCAGAGTGAATTTACTATGTCAAAAAGTACAGTTATTCATTGCATTGTATCTGTATTCTGCTTTTCAGGTTCCAGGATTCCCCAGATGAGAACTAGGATTCATTTATCTTTGAGCGATTAGGAATTTCAGGCAACTTCGGGTCCTTGTAAAAGGATCCTTCTTAGGTGAAGTGAGATGGGGCCAATAAAGGCCCCAGAAATTATGGCCTGTACTGCGCAGATGGAAGATGTTTTAAATTTAATTTTTATAGGAGGAAAAGCACATTTAGGTCATATTTTACCCTGAGAAAATGTCACTTGCTGCATAACCCCAGACTGAGCAAAAGGAACTTGAAGAGCTCATAGACAAGCATAATTGGATTTTTTTAAAAAATAAAATGACTAAGACACAAGGCATTGTTAAACACATTTTGTGCTAAATTTTTGTGCCTTGATGGAGGGTAAAATGCCAAGACTTAAGCAAACAATGCCAGAAGGATGGTGGTAGTGCAGATTGTAACTGCTCTTCTGATGAGGTCCCAATGTGGCATTTACTCAGTAGAACAGAGAGAAGCAGAAAGGGAGGGGGTGTTACATTTCTGTGGGTGACATTGTGGGAGGGTTGTATTTGTTCATAACAATGCTAAATTGGGCCATCAGTGTCATATTAGTTCTGAGTTTGCAAATGGATACTGGAAGGAAAATGTGAGGAAACAGATACTGGATTGTAAGGTAAAGGTAAAGGTTCCCTTGCTCGAAAGCCAGTCGAATCCGACTCTAGGGTTGCGGTGCTCATCTCCGTTACAAAGCCGAAGAGCCAGCGCTGTCCGAAGACGTTTCCGTGGTCATGTGGCCGGCATGACTAAACACCAAGGCGCACGGAACGCTGTTACCTTCCCACCGAAGTGGTCCCTATTTATCTACTTGCAATTTCTTGCTTTCGAACTGCTAGGTTGACAGGAGCTGGAACTAGAGACAGGAGCTCACCCTGTCTTGCGGCACCCGGGTCTTGAACCACTGAACTACTGACCTTCCACAGCCTGCAGTTCAGCGTCTTAACCACTTGAGCCACCGCAGCTCCACTGGATTGTAAATGGAGCCACAATTTTATTAAGATAGGACCAGCAATGGAATGATTAGTGGAACTATTTTATAACAACACTTAACATTTGTATAATTCTTTCATGTATTCAAAGAACTTCACAAGCTTTGTCTTGTTGCCATTTCTACAATTACCCTGTACACTAGATTAATACTGTTATCCCTAAATTTTATATGGGAGGGAGTAAGATAACAGTGACTTGGCATTGATCACCTAGGAACTTCACATAAGAACATAAGAGATGCCAATGTTGGATCAGGCCAAAGGCCCATCCAGTCCAACACTCTGTATCACACAGTGGCCAGAAATACCAGGGCCATCAGGAGGTCCACCAGTGGAGCCAGGACATTAGAAGCCATCTAATGTTTAAATTCACGACAGAAGCGAGATTTAAACCAGGGGTTTCCTGATCTGTAGGCTTACTTCACTGATTCTATGCTACAGAAGGTCTCAGTTTGTGCTATTTAACTTTTACTGCTGTTGTGGAAAACTGTAATCTCGGAGTAAATTGATGACAACTGTGGTCCTCATGTCTCTCCCAAGTTTCATCCAGGTGAGTCAGTCCTGGCTTCCAGCCTGGGAGTGGTTTGAAGGCCTACACTAACTAAGATTTGGCAAGGAAGGCTTGGCTAATTCACCACTCCCAAACCCTGGGTTGCTTAGGTGGGCAGATTTTGAGTGGTTTGTGCTCCTAGTTTATCTTGAACTCTGTAGCTCTCAGGGTCTGGGGAAGATAGTTTCACTTTCCAAGTGATACTGCAGGGTGCTCAATTTGGTGATTCCTTAATCTTCTAACCCACAACCTGTACTAACCATTCAGGCTGTGAACTATTATCTCTGTGATCCAGGCATCACTAGTGCTGCCTCCAACCTAGTAATACAGAGTAGACCAAAACAAACAACCCATCTACTCTTTCCATCAGCTAATTCGGTCCCTGATTCTTGATCCCTGACATATTAAGACCAGCTAACTTTGACTAGCAATGACTGGGAGTGAGGATGCTATACTTGTTAGGAAGCATATCCATTTTGAATGTACCTGATCTGATCCATAGTCCTTCAGAGAAACCACACAGAGTACTGTGTCCCTTCACCTTCCCATTCCCTTTCAGCTGCTGCAAAATTTAGAAAAGGAGGGGAGTGAACGGGATTCTTCCCTTGCTGATCACTAGAAAAGAGTAGGCAAGTTTGTGTTAGTCTGAACGTATGGATGGAGGTTTGCCAACTCTGGGCCTCGGTCACATGGGCAGGAAAATGCGGGGGGGACACGTGGCCGTTTGCTCTGGAGCAAAATAACATGCGGCTGCGCGATCAGACATCCCGTAGAGGTCTCGTAGAGGTCCCATGGTTAGGGGGAAGGTGCCGATCACAGGACAATCCTACGGTGCGGCAAAGAAGCGGCCTCTCTAGCAAAAGGCTCCGTGGGTTTAACCCCTTCCAGGGCTGCAGAGGAATGCAAACTGTATCCTCCGTCCGGTCCCCTCCAGGAGGAGCTTCAGCCGGGCCGCCCTCCCGCCACGCCCCCCTGCACCTCCCCCTCTGCTGCCCAGTACAGAGAGTTCCTCTCGAGCAGGCCAAGCCATGAGTGGGGGGGTACGGAAAAGAGGAGGGGGCTGAAGTGTACACATGCGCCGTTGGGTGCTTGTGCTCATCCCATGGAGAGTTGGGGAAAAAAACCTTTTTGCGAGGGGACATGGGCGGGCGCCGAATGCCACAACCTACCACCAAAAACGCGATCAGGCGCCTGCCCTTGCCCCGTGGTTTCCGGAAACTAGTACCTCGGAGGTACTAGTTTTTTACCCCGCATCTTCGGCGGGAAGCCTCGGGTTCGCCACGGGAGCTCTACGCTTCCCAGATGTGGCGCTGTGATTGCGCCCAGAAAATCCACCTATCTTCCGTCTCTGTAGCGTGGCTAATGCTCTGTGTGACCGCAGCCCTGGCTTGGGAAATGCCTGGAGATTTGGCAGCGGAGCCCAAGGAGGGTGGGACTTGTGGGGAGTTATAATAGTCTACCCTCCAAAGTAGCCATTTCCTTCTGGGGTGATCAAAGTCTGTTTTCTGGAGGTCAGTTATAATGTCAGGAGATATCCAGGCCCCACCTGGAGAATGCGAAACTCTAGTGGACAGACACCTAGAGCTTTCTGCTCAAAATGTCTCTGAAAGGTGTCTGAGTCTGACCTAATTAGTTCTCTAATCCCTTCTAGCACCCATGGCATCTTCTTTACTAGGACTTTGCATAAAATATTAGTACCATCCCTTGTGCTTCATCTTCTTGTTGATGACCAATAGCCAAGGATTGTGTGTGTAGGGCTATGAGGGAATGAGGAACTGATGATAGCAATGATACTCATCCATTTTCTTTCATTAGTGGGAAATATTAGAAAAACCAAATGATTTGTGGAATGTATCATATTCATTTATTCAATAACATGCATATATTTTGTTAGTACTTAGGATAAGGTCATCTTTGCAGTCTTCGTTCAGGACAGGATTCGGAAACAATCAGATAGCGTGCAAGCCAATGATTATTATTGCATTTGAAAAAAACAGCATGGTGCTGGCAGAAAATCAGTAAGAGTATCAATGTGAGGGGAGAAGAGATGTCAGATAATCACTCCAAAAAAGGCTTGCCATTTGCCCATCTATGGTGAACACTCTAGGAATTTTCCCAACCTCTGTGGTCTTTATCATAGAGATTGAGGAAATTTCTGGAGTATCATAGATAATGTGATGTCACATCCCATGACATTCTACCCCCCCCATCTCCTCAAATCTGCTAGTGCAGGTCTGGCAATCCTACTCTAAAGGCAGAACCACAATAAAACATCATATGGTAACTGCAATTGGAATCTTGAGGATTAGGTATTCACCAAGAAATTAGAATTGTCATTCAAACCTGTTGATCAGTTTTGAAGAGTGACGAAGAAAATGTATTGAAAGACAGGTGCCAGCATACCGTTGTTTGCGGTCACATGTGTGAGATAACGTGTGTGGGTGGGAAGCGAGGCTATATGCTCCATAGGAATTTGACCCGCAGTTGCACGATCACACAGTCCCTGTGTGATTAGACGTAACCGCAGGTGAATTGGGGTTGGGGGGGTTTCCGCGTGTTTCCGGTGCATTGCAATGGGGGATTGATGATTTGCATCTCTGCACTGAGTGCTCCCTATGTAGTGTACGATGATGTGCATACTGAAACAGGAGAAAAAACAATGGCATGGAGTCGGGATGGCCCGATTAGACCATCCCGACGCCATGAGAGCACGCTGGCGCAATCACACAGGGGGAAGTCCGTTCCTGGCCCATAGCAGACCCATTTGCCACCGGACTTTCCTTAATGTTTTTTTTTACTCCACTTCTGTGGCAGAGCTAAATGGGTTGGTGATGGATACAGAACGCTTCCCAGATGTTTGCGTCTGATCACGCCCTTAAAATCCGCCCAGCATTCGCACCTATGGCACGGCTAATTCTGCATGTGATCGCGCCCAAAGACTATTTTATTGGTTTTTGTGGTATCTATGGTAGCAATGCTGTCAAACTTCTCAGTCCTGCTGGTAGAACATCAAAATCCTCATTCCAGTTTTGCTTTTTCCCTTATGTGAATCAAACTCAGGAGTCTTTACTTTCATACTATTAGATAATGGCACCATTTTTTTCAAGTTAAAATTAACACATTTTCCCAGTATTTTTGCATCAGCTATGTATAAAGGGTACACATATAGTGCATTAAAGTAAAGGTAAAGGTTCCCTCGCTTGAAAGCCAGTCGAGTCCGACTCTAGGGTTGCGGTGCTCATCTCCGTTTCAAAGCCGAAGAGCCAGCGCTGTCCGAAGACGTTTCTGTGGTCATGTGGTCGCTAGATATACATTAAAATTTTCAAAATGGTTAAAAGAAAACAAAATAAGCAGAAGATAAAGGCTCATAATAACAATATATGAAAACAAAAATAAATTAAAAAACACATTTGTGTGTCTTTAATTTTTCTCAGTGGCCCATCTTATTCTAGCCAAAACAACAAATACAAGGTTGTTCTATATCTAAGCTTGTCAAATGGAACCTTTCCAAGTGTTAGAAGCGATCAAATTCTCCTTGTAATTCATCTCTGCTTTCTGGCTTGCTTCTGCCATAAGTTGACATCAGATGGATGGGCAACTTTCTATGGAATGCAGACTTCTGTCCCCTACGCTAGCGTGAAACTTGAGAACACTAGTACTGAGTGTTTGTCTATGTGATACAATGGACAGGTGGATGCTACAGAGAGCACTTAGTGGGTTGGACAGATGGGCCTTGGGATGTTGGAATCAACCAGCTGTGAAATAGAAAAATGAAGAAAGTATTTTCCCAAAGCTGTTTATATCAGCTTTTTTGCTGGTGAAAGTCTTTTACTTTGTCTGTTTCTCATTCACACACACCAACTGTAACACAGTAACTGGATTTTATCTAATCTGTCTTGTACGTATTATTGATCATTTTTGTTCCACTGTTTGCTGGATTGTATCCGTATACGTACTTCTCCTTGTTTCTCCCTTTTTATTTGGCAAATATTACAAAATGAAGAAATGCATGAAGAAAGTGGAAACTTGGGAAGAAGGGGTGGATTTGTATGTAAGGCTTGTGATGACATTGCCATGGCAGGACAAACCACATGATAACCCTATAATGTGTAATTAATGTGTAAACCTAATCCTATAATGGGTAAATAGCAGGACAAGCATGGGTGACACACGCACACCATACAAAGCCAATGAATGATTTCTCCATGCCTGTACCAAAAATCAAACATCCTCTTTCTTCTCACGGAGAGATTCTCAGAGACATATTAGCAACTGCCCTTGCACCACTGGTTGGCATTGAAGCGGATAAAATAAAAGATGAGATGGACTTGGTCTATCGGGCCTACTCCAACTATACAAGGAAAAATCAGTTGCCAGCCGAAGTGGTGGTGAAATTTTCAAAACAACGTCTCAGAGATCAAATTTTAAAGTCCACATCAGCTACACCCCTGAAAATCGGGGATCAGCAAATCAGAATTTTGAAAGATGTTCCATTTGAAATCAGAATGAAAAGAAAGGAATACAAAGGACTGACCATCTTCTTACAAAAACACCAAACAAATTACAAATGGTTGATACCCGAAGGATTGGTTTTCAAGTTCAAGGATAAAAGAGAGAAGATTGACTCCATCTTCAAGGCTCAAGACTTTTTGAAAAAGCATGTCAGCAAAGGAGAAGGTGCAGAACTGGCCAAGTGGATGTCGACGTTAAGCGTAGAAGACAGCAGCTCAGAAGGAGAGGTGAAGGACGAGGAAGAAGGAGGAGCGTCAGGTTATAACCTGAGAGACAAAAGCGGGAAGAGCTATAAAACTTAAAAACTGCTATCTTTCTCTTATAAGTGGATTTTGCTTGGGAAGAATAAACTGATATTAACTACCAGAAGGACAATACTAACTTACTAATTACCTGGTTAACATCATAGAAGAAAAGAAGAAGCCTTGGTGAAGAAGAAAAACGTGGACTCTCTG
>NW_015167090.1:176835-268235 GCF_001447785.1 Gekko japonicus | reverse complement strand
CTCTTTCTTCTCCTGTACTTATTTTCTGATGTAGAATTTAGTCTTATTGTCCAAACAGGTTAAGTCACCCTGAAATTATACATTAAGTTCATCAGGCTGAAAAAGAAGCAGGGATCTCTCTTGTGAGCAGTGTGTCAGGGGTGGGGAGTGGCACAAAGCCATGCCCCCCCCCCCAAACCTGGTATTCATCTCAGCTGAGCTTCAGATTATGGTGCCATACTGGAGAAGGGAAGAGTCGGGCCTGCCACCCTTTACAGGGTGCCTGATACAGCCTCAGCCTCTTTTGGGGCCTTCAGCTGAGTCTCACCTTTAGGGGCTTGCCACGGATGCTGCATTACAACCTTTGCTATGAATGACTATGTAGTCTAGGGCTACCAGGTTCGAGGTGGGGCCTGGAGTTCTCCCAGAATTTCCTCTTGAGGAAATGACAGTTTAGGAGGGCTGACTCTATGGCATACTAGCCCTTCTGATTTCACAAGCCTCTCCAAATTCTAACCTACTTAGGCACCACTTAGGGTTGGCAGCTGATAGGTAGCACACATTGGGAAATGGGGGAACTGGACAGGGGTGTGCCATCCATATGATGGTGTGATGTCACTTTTGGGGAAATCTAGGAATCTCTTTTATTTATTTATTTATTTATTTATTTATCCTTAAATTTATATCCCGCCCTCCCCGAAGGCTCAGGGTGGTTCACAAGGGGCACGGATGCTCAGGTTAAGACACTAAAACAATACAGAATAATATAAAATACAATAAATACAGTTTGCTAAAAATTACTTTACGGTGCTTCAAAAATATTTAACTATGCAATTCAAGATGGAGTTCTAAAATTATTTGTATCTCTGGATACTCTATTATTGGTGATTCCTAGAGCAGCATGGCATCCTTTCCAGAGTTTCCTCAGGAGTGGAGGTTATGGTCACGCGAGCCAGACGAAGTGGAGGGGAAGTGAGGCTATTTCCTCTGGAGAAATTTGACTTGCAGTTGCGTGATCACACAGTCCTTGGAAGCTGCGGGCACAGCCTGCCACTGAGTGATCAGACTGCACTGGAGCGATCAGACACAGGAAAGTCCGTCCGTGGCCCGTCACAACCCATTAACTACCAGATTTTCCCTGGTGTCTTTTAACTCTGCTTATGCAGCAGAGCAGAACGGGTTGCTGATGGCTGCGGGGCACTTCCCAGATGTTATTGTCTGATTGTGCCCTTTAAATCTGCCCGGCATTCATGCCTATGGCGGGGCTGATTGTGCGTATTATCGCAGCTGAAGTGATGTCACACCATTTTGCTGAGGGCAATTTTTTAAACTAATTTTTCTCCCATCAGACAACAGAGTGGTTGCAGGAAGCTCCCAAACCTCCAGGAATTTGCCAAGCTGTGGTTGGCAATCCTAGGACCCTGTCACACGGGCAGGAAACTGCGGGGGGGGGGGGAGGGTGGCTGTTTGCCCTGGGGCAAACTAACACGCAGTAAAGCGATCATACCTCCTGTGGAGGTTCTGTGGAGGTACCGTGGAGCTTCTGTGGTTACGGAGAGGCGTCATCACAACACATGCCTGCGCGCAACAAAGAAGCACGCGGCGCGGCGAACTAGTTTTCTTTTTTTGCGTTCACTACGAATGTGCATGCTCCGTTGGGTGCATGTGCGCAACCACGGGGACTTGGGGAAAAAAAAAACCTTTTTCACAAGGGGACATGGGCGGGCGCCGAATGCCACCGGAAACGCGATCAGACGCCCGCCCTTGCCCCGCAGTTTCCGGAAACTAGTACCTCCGAGGTACTAGTTTTTTGCTGCGCGGTTTCGGGAGGAAGCCTCGGTTGTGCCACAGAAGCGCTACGCTCCCCAGATGTGCTGGTGAGATCGCACATGGAAACTCCGCCTGTCTTCCGTATCTCTTGCGTGGCTAATGTTGCGTGTGACCGCAGCCCTAGTGTAGTTTCCAGTTTATGTGGACAGAAAGAAATTTGACCAAGCTAGAAAATGGTCTTAGACAGGCAGGAAGAGGGGGTAGAAGTTCAACACACAGAAATATATCCCATTTTCTGTCATGTATTTGTTAATCTTGTCATAGTTGGGTTAGCAATTGGATTCAGACAGGGACCACCGTCAAGGGGCAGTGAGAGCGGGACCATTGGTAGGCAGGTACCAGGGGTGAGACTTGCCTCAAGTCATCTGTGTTGCATACAGTAGTTAATGCCAGAAGTCGTTAGGGAGAGCACTTTACCTCCTGACCTCCCTCTCCTCTGCCTGCTGCCATTTGGTGGGGTTGGGGTGGGGGATGAATACCTGAATCCATAAGTGATGTCAACATCCTGAATATGACACTGTAGGATTTGCAAAAAAAAACCCCTCTATTGTTTTACCATAAAGTTTTGGAGAATCCTAGAGCATCATGTTCAGAGTGTATCTGACAGAAGCCACAATGCAGCAAATCCCCCTCCCCCTCCCTTTCCTGCTGGTTGGCAGATAGTGGCTGGGAACACTAAAAGTGCTACTGGAAGGTGCAGAGATGCAGCCTTGCATTCATCCAGACCTACAAGTTATGCACCCACTTCCCTTTTTGTCTTGGTCTTTGCTGTGTGTGAAAATCTATGGCCATCATCTGGATAAACTGAGTGCTGTGCTCTAAATTTTGAACAAGTCTCCAGGATGTTTTTTGCTCGTTCTGTTTCCACTACTGGAGTGGCTATTCTCTCAGGTTTATCCAGATAACGTCAAAAGTGGAAAGCTCAGGATCCACCTGTCACTTAGTACAATTCAGTGATGAGCAGTTAGTTTTCTGACTCATGTAACGAATCGTTTTCTACTGGCTTTACAATGTGTTCTTTAATTTGGAGCCCTTCAGGGCAGCCGCTTTGGCATCAATTAAATATCTTCCAGATTATTAAAAACCATCCTTTTAGAACAGGTATTTCTAGCTGTGCTTTTCTAATGTTTTGATAGTTACTTCAAGACAACTTTTTGGCATTGTACAGCACTGTGAGTCAGCAGAGACAAACTGCTTTGAGTTGCAGCCAGACTCAGGAGTTAGCTAGGCCCAAAACCAATTGAGAAAAATGTTTGTACTTTACACAATTTTTTTTCTGGATCTTGCAGGCAGAGGTTTTTTTTTGGGGGGGGTTGGGTGTGTGTGTAAATGAATAGTTTACAGTTAAACACAGAAGTGTCTGTATTGTACCATTCTCACTGCTCAATATTTATCTTCTCTCAGGGCCGCAGCTAGCACGGGGCATTATGGGGAGATGTCCCCTACCGATTTTCCAACCCTCCCTACAGAATCTTAGAACCTGAACCAGGAGAGAGGTAGCGGGCCCAGCAGCTAGGACTGGGGCAAGGACTGGGGGTGGCTTTCAGAACCTACCTTTCCCTGCTGCCGGTGGGCAGCAACAATCGCTGGTGGGGCCCCTGGTTGATGGTGGGAGGGAGGGAAGCTGGCCTGTCATGCTGGCCTTCTGCATGCCCTGCTAGATGGCACAGGGCCACAGAGCTGATTTCCAGGGACACCTCTGCAGACCCAGATTGTAAAGCAGACAAGACAAGGGGTGGATGCATAGGAGAGATGGGGAGGGAAGGTGACTACTCTGTCCCCAAACTCACAACTCCCCCTTCTCCCCAGCCTCCCAGCCTCCCGGGTTGGAGACAACCTCAATAGCTGGCAAGCTGTAAATGCATGACTCCAGGTTGCACCCAGAATCTGCTGCATATGAAAGGGGGGGCAGGTTGAAGCCAAATTGGTTGGACCCAAAATAGGGCTGCCAAGTGGGGGCGGGTGGCAGGTAAACCCCCACTTTGGAGGCCCGATTTCCGCCGCCGCGGAATCGGGCCCCAGGGGGAATTCTGCCCCCCGAAGCGCAGCGTGGCTGCGTCACCAGAGGTGACGCAACCACATTGATCACGTTGGGGGCATGGCCCTGATCGTCGGAAGGAAAACTCTATGGTTTTCCCTTTGACGATCGAGGCCATGCCCTCAACATGTCGATGCCGCGCGTCACTTCCGGTTATGTCCTGGTGGCGCGCGTGCGCATGTCCACCGACAGCTCCTGGAGCCCAGCGAGGCTCCCCCGCCACCAAGGTCAATAGACTTGGCAACCCTAACCCAAAACCTTGAGGACTCCTCAGGAAAAACCTTGAGAACTCAGCCAAAAATTCCAGCCATTTGTGACATTAAAAAGAGACTGAGAGAGACTGTTGTGGCTGGGCCCTGCCGCGGCGGCTTCTCTATTTTTATTTTATTTTTTTGTGATGTCAGAAGTTATGTTATGCCCCCCAGTGCCCCCCCATGAAAATTGTCTATCTATGGGGCTGCCTTCTCTGGAACGAGGGTTGCCATTGCGAAATCCATGTTAGGAAATTCTAGGAGATATGGGGGCAGAGCACGGGGAGGGCACAATTTTATGAGAGGAGGGAGCTCTGCAGGGATCTGATGTCACAGATTCCAACCTCTAAAGCTACCTTTTTCCTCCAGAGGAACTGATCTCTGTAATGTGGAGATAGGGTAGCAAACTCTGGGCTGGGAAGTTTGTGGAGATTTCAGGGGTGGAGGTGGGGGAGGGTGGGGTTTAAGGAGGGAGGGAGAGCAAGTTAAAATGCCATCAAGTCTGTGATCCAATGCCACAATTTTCTCCAGGCAAATTGATTTCTGTTGTCTGGAGATCAGTTGTAATTCCAGGAGATGTTGTTACCTCACCTGAAGGTTGGCAACACAATGTGGATAGGGCTGCCAAGCCGCAGCGGGGGATCCGCATGTCTTCACAGGATCCCTGCCGCGGGGGACAGCGATACGCGTTGCTCCGCCGTCGCCAGGATGTGTTGTTACGCGTCGCTCCTGCAACGGGACTCCAAACAGCCCAGTTGCCAGAGCGATGCATAGCGTCACATCCTGGCGAAGGCGGTGCAACGCGTATCGCTGTCCCCCATGGCAGGGATCCTGTGAAGACGTGCAGATCCCCCGCCATAGCTTGGCAGCCCTAAATGTGGAACACCTGAAGCTGCTTTACGTTGAGTCAGGCCATTGGTCTACCAAGATCAGTATTGTCTCCTGCAACTGGCTGTGGTTCTCCAGGGTCTCAGGTCTTCCACATTGCCTGCTGTCTGATCCTTTTAATTAGAGATGCCAGGGATTGAACCTGGGATGTTCTCTCTACAAAGCAGATGCTTTCCCTCTAAGTGCCTGCCACTCCACCCCCATCTCCACTTGTGAGGCAGGACAGGGAGGAGGGATTAGGGACATGCTTTGAGTTATCTTGTGTATGGATTCAAATCCTGCTTCCTTCACCTCCTGGAGAAGCCAGCTTGGGAAGGGGTTACCAACCTCCAGGTGGAGCCTGGAGTTCGCCTTGAATTACAGCTCACTTTCAGACTGCAGAGATCAATTTTACTGGAGGAAAAAGCAGGTTTGAAGGGCAAACTCTAAGGCACTACATCCCTGTCAAGCATGCTTTCCTCCCCAAACTCCATCCTCCCCAAGCACCATCCCAAATCTCCAGCAATTTCCCAACCCAGAGCTGGCAACCCAATGGAAAGGACTATTTACCTGTGTCCCCAATAAGGCAAGGCATCATAATGGATGTTAAATAGCACGGTTACGGCAGGTTTTCTTGAGAATCAACCTCTCCTGAAAGCACAGGAAGCACAATCCCCCCCCCCAATTCCTAGTATTATGCATAAGAAGATTTATGCAAATTTAATCAATTAAACTCATATCATTAACTGCCTACAATTTCTTTAATTGGGTGACAGACATAATGTTCAAGGACTTTTTTTCCAAAAGCATCTCTTTATTTCATGCTCCATTTCCCATGCATTTCTGCAGTTTGTACTAGCTGTTTTCAACTGCATTTCTAGCTTTAATATTACAAACCTTTAAATCTGGCAGTGAAGCCTTAAAAGAACTATTGCAGTGAAATCCCCCTGGAGAAGAGCATAGGAAATGGCATGATGGGAAATGCAGGTGCGTGGTGAGGAGTGAAGGAAACCACGGATTTCCTCTCTCATCAGATTTTGCTGTGAGACCATGAGAGGAAGTGTTGTTTCCTGCAAGTATCAAAACAACAACTGAAACATGAGCAGGATTTTCATATCCTTCAACTGCCCCCATATATTTGTCAAGTGCATATTTATACCCCCCCCCTTCCTCCAAGGAGCTTAGGGCAGTGCATATTGTTCCTTGCTCCTTTCTATCCTAGGAGCAACCCTGTGAGGTAGGTTAGACTGAGAGAGACGGAATTGGCCAAGGTCAGCCAATGAGCTTCATAGTGTAATGTGCACTGGACGTGGTTCTCGCAGATCTGAATCCAACACTCTAACTGCTATAGTACACTAGGTGGATTTTGTTCTCTAGTCCCTGATTAGTCACTGTCCTCATTTTGTTGTGATTTTGGCCCTTTGGGGAATGGCTTTTTAACAAGTTTATTAGTTTGAGTTTCTGGAATTATATTTCAGGGTTATGTACAATCTCATCTGTAGTACACAGGCATTTAAACAAATGAGCATGAGCATTAAGCACCATGTAGCATACAACCTGTCATTTCTCATAATGGCGAGGCTTGTTTAAAAATGATGAGAACAAAAAAGAAAGTGAGGCAATTAAGTTATTAAAGCACATCTTTAATCTAAAGAAGTGGCAGCCTAACTTACCCCACAGGGTTGTTGTAACTGGAGATGTGGAGAATGAGGTACGTCAGTTGGGGACTGGAGATCAGTTATAAGTCCAGGAGATCTCTGGGTCCAGGAGATCTCTGGTTGGCAAACCTAATAATGGGAGTCTGTTGTGGGAAGGGGGATTTGGTGGAAATCACTACCCCGTTAAAGAAATTAAAGTCCCTTCATCTGAGTGTGCTTTGATGCAGCCCATCATTACAGTTTCTGTCTCTACCATCAAAGAACATAGTATCCAGCAATACTATGATGAGTGCTGTCCAAGAACTAGAACGTTATAACTCTAATAATACTATAACTAAACCACACCATTGGCCGCAATCTTGAAACATTTGCCAGGCTGAATCTTCCAAAAACTCTGTCATGTAGTTTTCCACAATGTTGTCCAATTTTAGCTCACCCGCGGAGCCAAATAGACCCTATGTGGCTTCAGATGGCCCTGCGGGATCCAATGCCCCCTGACGGCTCATTAGATGAGCTTGTAGAGGATTGCCACAGCCAACTCTCTGCAGCCATTGATGAGATCACTCCCCAACACCCTCTATGCCCTAGCTCTAGGCTTGCACCTTGGTACACCCAGGAGTTGTGGCTAAAGAAGCGAGGGCTAAGACGGCTAGAGAGATAGTGGCAGCGCTACCACGACAAAGCTACAAGAACATCCTATAGGACATGTGACCTTGGGTCAGTCACAAGCTCCGGCACAGCTGTTCCTGAAAGAGCAGTTTGTGTCAGAGTTCTCTCAGTCCCACCCACCTCACAGGGTGTCTGTTGTGGGGAGGGGAAGGGAAAGGAGTTTGTAAGCCGCTCTGAGACTCCAAGTGAAGGGCGGGGTATAAATCCAATCTCCTCTCTCTTCATCTCTTCTCTGCCATGACCTCCCTGCCACAGTTGAGACAGTGAGTGAACTCAAGGCCCCATGGACATCTTCTAGTCAGTTTATGGATTATTTCAGTCCACTCAGCCAAGAGGAAGCTGACAAATTGCCTTACCATGTGCCTCCTTGATCCGTATCCTTCGTGGCTAATTAAAGCTGGCCATGATGGGTTTCAAGGTGCCCTCAGAGAGATTATCAACAAGCCCCTCCCTGGGACACTCAAGGAGGCCGTGGTCTGTCCCCTCTTGAAAAAGCCATCCCTGGATCTGGCTGAATTGGCAAATTACTGGCTGGTTTCCAATTTGTCCTGTTTGGGCAAAATAATCGAGAGGGCCATGGCAGTACAGCTGCAGAGCTTTTCAGATGACACTTCCACTTTAGATCCCTTCCAGTCCAGCTTTCGCCCGGCACACAGGACAGAGATGGCACTGGTCACTCCCATGGATGACCTTCAGAGGCACCTGGATTGAGGTGGATTGGCAGTGCTGTTGTTGTTGGACCTGTTGGCAGTGTTCAGCATGGTCAACCATCAGCTACTGATGCACCGCCCCACCAACACTGGAGTCCAGGGGCTTGCCTTGCAATGGCTTGCATCCTTTCTTCAGGGTCAGGGACAAAGGGTGGCACTAGGGGAACAGCTATCCTGAAGGCATCCACTGATTTGTGGAGTGCCTCAAAGGGCAGTGCTTTCCCTGATGCTATTTAACTATATGCGCTCCCTTGCCCAAGCCTTGAGCCTGCCTTGACGGGGCGGGCAGGGTATAAATTGAATGAATGAATGAATGAACGAATGAATGAATGAATAAAAGCTGCATTTTAGGGTTCGTAACTTAGTTTCCACTATGTCTGCACTCTGATGTGATATCTTTTGTGTCACACACATGTTCCAGATTGGTCTCCACCAGAGTAAGCGCCTATTGACTGATACTGTCATGGCATCTTTCCTCCAAAAAGGAATATCTGTGACATAACATATGTGTAAATATATTTTATAATGAAATATTTCTGAAGAAAAAATGTCAGAAAGCATGATCGTCAGCTTTGTGTATTAAATTTTAATGCATGTTCCTCCAAGGAAGAAACAAATTTTGTGTGGGAACAGGTCCTGAGCGGAGAATGTTCATTTAATAGCACAACATGTGTCTTTTCTCTTGATGCAAATAAAGTAATAGGTCAACAATTGGCCTGTTAACATTCTTTTGGTTCAGGTTATTTATGTGTAAAAGTGCAATACAACTCCATAAACTAATGGAACTGTTCTCACCCAGAGAGCAGCTCAAGGGAGCATTACCTATGATGTCTGCTTTGAGAAATGCAGGCATGACACTAGACTTTATTTCCACATTTTACTGACTGGTATAGGAAGCACAGGTGTAACCAGGGGATTTCCTGTAATGTGTACAGCGGCCCTCAGTCAGCTGGCTCAGTGGCAAAAGGCAGCAAGCAGAGAAAAGAATCCGTCTGGGATGTTTTCTGCTTGCTCACCCCCGTGACTATTATATGGCACTTGAAAGAAATACCGTACTTGGAGGAAAGGCAGAGCAAATATGCCAAGGGATGTTCTTGTGCAAATGGACAGTAAACACGGACGTGTAGGCAGACGGTACGGTATTTCTTTTTCTGCTGAGTTTAGTTCCTTTTCCCATTCCACTGAATGATCCATAGCTCCCCAATTTGCAAGGTCATCTCCATTTGAATCTGCTGTATTGCATTTTTAAGTGCAGTGAGCATCTCCCCGGCTTCATTGCTGTGATAAAAGGCAGACAAGCCATGTGAACCTTGACCAAAGCACTCGCCCTGCGAAACAGGCAAGTTGTCCCTGCTGGGCCAGTAACTAGGAGGCAGTTTAGGGAGTTTTGCTGTGCTCCTTTCAGTTTGTTGATCTGTCCTTTATCCTCATTAACATCCCATTCAGGGCCCTTTGAGGGTGAGAAAGGAGCCCCACCACAAATCTCCAAGTTCAGAGGTGGCACCTCTTTGATTATATGGTAGGGCTGCCAAGTCCCCCCGGGGGGCGGATTTTCCCCCACTTTGGAGGCCCGATTTCCGCCGCCGCGGAATCGGGCCCCGGGGGAAACCCCACCCCGGGTTTTCCCCTCAGATGGCTGTGGCCCCGCTCCCAGCGTGCCCCGTGTCACCACGTCACATCCGGCTGACGTGCATGCGGTGCGCGCTCGCGCTCGGGACATCGGCCGGGAGCCCCCCGCCGCCAAGAAAACACACTTGGCAACCCTATTATATGGTCCTGGCCTGGGAACCAGGGCTCTAGTCGGGGGGGAGCTCTCAGGTACGGAGCTCCGGAAGAGAACCTCTAGGGGGCGGGGCGGTCATGTGGTGAAGCCCCGCCCCCTTCTTTACCCCGCCCTCTGATTCGATCCTCATTCCGTTTGGGAATGAGGATGAAGCAGGAGGGTAAGTAGCCGGGCCTTCTGACACACTTCCGGTGATGTCAGGGGGCGTGGCATATGCAAATAAGTTATGCTAATGAGTTATGCTAATGAGTTATGCTAATGAGTTATGCTAATGAGTTATGCTAATGAGTTATGCTAATGAGTTATGCTAATGAGTTATGCTAATGAGCTCCGGCAGCTCTTTTTCTACAACAAGACCCCTGCTGGGAACAAATAATAGGGGCTGCTTTTGCTGTGAAGCCATGCTTCTGTATTTCACAGAAGAGATGTGGCTGCTTATTCTTGGTGAAAGAAAGACTGCTGGATTAGGCAGTTAGAGTGGAGTCCAATAGCTCGTAGGGATGTCAGTCCCCAGGTGGGAGCTGGGAATCTTCTGGAATGACATCTCATCTCCAGACCATAAATATCAGTTCCCCGGGAGTAAATAGATGCTTTGCAGGGTGGACTCTATGGCATTTTACCCCACTGTGGTCCCTGTCCTCCCCAGGCTCCATCCTCAAATCTCTAGGAGTTTCCCAACCTGCATCTAGCCAGCTACCCCCCCATCCCCCAGTGGTGGCCAGGGAGGACCTAGCAACCCTAGTAGCACCTTAGATACCAACAAGAGTTTTATAAGCTTTTAAGAGGCAAAAGCTCCCTTTATCAGATATAGGAACTTTGACTCGCAAAAGTTTATACCTTGAAACTCTTGTTGGTCCCTAAGGTGTGACTGCACTCGGATCTAACTGTTCTACTGCGGAGCAACATGGCTACTGTTATGCACTGTCATTTTTTTCACTCTTTTGCCCCTATTGCTTTGGGTCCCCCACCTTTCCACATGTGTTTTGCTCCCTCTGGGACTACTAGAGAGAGCTAAACACATGGGGGGTGTTTAGTCACCAAAGCTAGTGCCACTGATACTTAATTTTCAATAACAAACTTCATGGATATTTCAAATGACATTTTTACACCATTTATATGTAACTGATGCCAAAGAGCCACAAAAGAACATAAGAAGAGTCCTGCTGGATCAGAACAGTGGTCCACCTAGACCTGCATCCTGTCTCACACAGAAGAAGAGAAGAAGAGATTGGATTTATACCCTGTCCTTCTCTCAGAGCCTTACAGCGGCTTACAAACTACTTTCCCTTCCCTTCCCCCACAACAGACACCTGTGAGGTAGGTGGGGCTGAGAGAGCTTTGAGAGAACTGCTCTTTTTAAGAACACCTCTGACAGAACTATGTCTTGCCCAAGGTCATCCAGCAGCTGCGAGTGGAAGAGTGGGGAATCAAACCCGGTCCTCCCAGATTAGAGTCTGCACACTTAACCACTACACCAAACAGGGGTCAATCAGTTCCTCTGGAGACCCAACAATATGGCATAGTTGCTGAGGCCTTACCCTGATGCTGCCTCCTGGCACTGAGAATTAGAGGTTTCGTGCTTCTGAATGTGGAGGTTCCCTTTAGTCACCATGGCTAGTAGCCACTGACCTATCTTCCATGGATGTATCTAATACAATTTTAAAGCTCTCTATGCCTGTGTCCATCACTACATCCTCTGACAGCAAATTCCACAATGAAATCACTCACTGTGTAAAGACGTATTTCCTTTGTTTGTCCTGAACCTACTGCCCATCAGCTTCATTGGATGCTCTTGAGTTCTAGTATTTTGGAAGAGGAAGAAAATGTTCTCTTTGTCACCTCTCTCCACCCCTACATAATTTTATAAACCTCTGTTGTGCTCCCGCCCCTAATTGTCTCTTTTCTAAATTGAAAAGTCCCTGACTTTACAGCCTGTCCTCATAGGGAAGGTGCTCCAACCCCCTATTTATTTACTTTAAAAAAATGGATTCTAGCCTGCCCTCCCTACAAGCAGGCCCAGGGTGGGTTACAGCAATAGATAACATGATTCGGTCTCTAAACAATCTCCACCCCTACATAATTTTATAAACCTCTGTCATGTTCCCGCCCCTAGTTGCCTCTTTTCTAAATTGAAAAGTCCCTGAGTTTTCAACCTGTCCTCATAGGGAAGGTGCTCCAACCCCCTATTTATTTACTTTAAAAAAATATTTGGATTCTAGCCTACCCTCCCTACAAGCAGGCCCAGGATGGGTTACAGCAATAGATAATCTCTAAACAATCTCTAAACAGCTGAGAGAGCTCTGACAGAAACTGCTCTGCACTGATGATACTACTGGCTTGGAAGTGCTAAAGGGAGGGGAGTCTCCAGTTGTTATCCAGTGTATTACAGTACAGTGTACACTGTAGACTGTTCAAACAGGTTCTAAAACCATTGTACTGGTAGAGAGTGGTGGAATGAAATTCAGTCTTTTCACACATTATGGCTTGGATTTGCTGCCAAGTGTATAGGTGATGGGTGAACTGCAGCCATTGTCTTGATGTTTGTATGAGTAGAAAACTAGGAAATATGGTAAATGTGCGACTGTTACTGAAAACAGCAGTTGTGCATCTGTTTCTTCCCTTCTCTTCCATATCCCTTTGAACAAGCTCCCTTGTGTTGTGGTCTCACAGTGTTCTGTATTACCGCACCCAGTTCTCTCCATTAGTAGACAATGATGCATAGTGGAACGGGGAAATGCACAAAGGACATGATGAAGCCTTCTGGAGTGACGGGAGCATTGAGATGCACAGCTACCAGTGTTGGCAGCAGCTGCATGTCTATTATAATGTTTAGTTTGGTCTCACTCTGTGTTTTTGCAGACTTTGGGGAAGGATTTGTATTTTTATGCTTCACACAAAACATTTTACATGCACACCTGGAAAACAGTGTAAGAGATTAATGCTCCTTCGTGGTTGGAAACACCTAGATAATGCTTGACTCAACTAGATAAATGAACAGTTCATAGCTTCCTCTGTGCCAGTATTATTAATTGGCTTTCTGCTATCCAAAGCTCCACTTGGGTCAGCTGTTCTCCTCTCTTCTTCTCAGTTAGGCCTTCCCCGTGGCCACTTGCCAGCATGCCTTTATACTTTCCCTTTCCATTCCCTATATTGGCATGCGACACAGTCACTGTTGTCTCTAGTTAGTCAATTAAGATATCATGTTGCATGGCTCTACGACACCCCTCCTCCCCTCTCTAATTTGATATTAGTTTTCCAACCCCCATCTTGGCAACTGTATTTGCAACAAATTGGGGGATAATTTGTTTTTCTAATTTCTCATCCTTGATCTCCTGGTTACCAGGGGGTCGGTTATTCAGGCACCCAGTGCCAGTGATCTGGGACTGCACACAGAGATTTGTGCTGTGCGAGGAAATACTTCATTAGACTTGTATTCCATGAAGACACTTTCACTCCTTAATGCCTATGATTTTAATTAAAACCTGGAAAGTGAAGAATCCTCTGGCTGTATTAATGCTTTCATTTCCATTAGGACAGCCGAGTTTATAAACATGGGAAGAGTTTATAAATTAGACCTCGTATGAATAATAAGTGCTGAGAGCAGCATGCAGCACCAGTGGAACTGGTCCCATCTGTCTTTTCCTTTGGCTCTCTCTCACTTTCCCAGCACCCTCTGCCTCTTAGCCTACCCAAACACATTCCAAGGGAGTAAATGTGCTGACAGCCTCTTCCATTTCTTTCTTCTGGACACTTTTCTAGAAAAAAAACAGGCTGAAGTCAGGAGGTAAACTTTGTAGGGTAATCTAGGAAGCTGAGTTTTGTCATATCCATTTGGGGGATTTAAAAAAAACAACAACAACACATTTGTTTTGTGTTTTATGAGCCCAGTTCTAAGATTTGCTCCCTTTGCAAATGTTCTTGGGATCAACTCTGATGCCGTGCCGGTGTAGCATTGGCAGCTGGACAGATTTTCAGTGGCCTAGCCGAAATTCATCTGCTTAGCCAGTAGCCAGAATGGGTTGGGGGGGTTACGTATCGGTTTTTGTTGTCATTTTTCTATTTTGTATAAAATATTTTCAATGATAATAATACATTTAAAGTATATTTTAAAAATATACAATATAATATATTTTTAAAAGCAAAAAAAAAAGTAGAGGAAGCTTTAAACAGACTCACTGCTCTTGTTATTGGTTTCTTAATAAAACTGCTTCCTGTTGAACAAGGGACACTCAGAGATTAAAAAAAAAACCCAACTTCATTTGACATGGATACTGCACTTGCTTGGAAGCAGGGATGGGCACAACCAGGAAAATGCAGTTTGGTTTGTAGTTTGTGGTGTGTCTGGTTTGTGAACCACAAACCGTCACACACTTTTAGTCACCAAATGAGCTGGTTCAGTTCATGAGGTTTGTGATGTGGTAGAATGCCCCCCTGGCATGCTAGAGACACCAAACTCTCAAGAGACCTCTGGCTGACTCTCCTCTACCTGCCCTTTAAGATGGGGGGGTTGGATTATGGCCCTCTAAAGAAAGTGCCCACAGGAAAGTGCTTTCTGGGGAAATTACAAGTGCAGGTTCAGGAGGTTCAGGAGTATATAGAATGGTCAGAGTCAGAGAGGACCTCACCTGGATGCTCCTCTATGTGCCCTCCAAGTTATGTGCAGATTGGGCTTTGGGGATCCATGTTATGCCCCCCCCAAGAAAATGCTTTTGAGGGAAATGTCAGGTGCAGGATCAAAAGTGAAAATGCTATAAGGGTCAAGCTACAGCATATAAAATAATATCAAAATAAATGTTTCTTATATGGTGTCAGGGTGGTAGTCAGCAGTGGGGCATTAGTGGTGGTGCCTCCTCTCGAATTAGGGGGTGCCACCATGCCACAGCCTGTTGGTTCCTCCTCCCCTTGTCCCGAAGGGTGAGGGAGCCTTTGGGGCAATCAGTGTCAACCACAGAGTTCCTCCTCTGTGCCTGCTCCCTCTGTGCCTCCCCTGTCTTCCCCCTGCCTGCCAGCTGAGCAGACAGAGCGTTTAGTCTTTAAACCCCCTCTCTCTGGGGTTGCCCCACATCAGCAGCATGATTTCTGCATTGGATACAATGAAGAAATCATGCCACAGCTGTGGTGCAACTCCAGAGAGGAGTTTTAAAGTTTAAACCCCATTTCTCTGCTCAGCTGGCAGGCAGGTGAAGAGAGGGGAGGAGGGTGCAACTGCATGGCCTCCTTGTCCATTGAGTCTTCTTTCTGCAACAAGAGGCTGCACATCCCCTCTCTTCCTCCCCACCGGCCAGCTGAGCAGAGAGGAGGTTAAAAAAAAAACCCTCTCTGCTCAGCTGGCTGGTGGGGGAAGAAAGGGGGTGGCCGCGTGGCCTCCCTTGCTGGCCACTGAGGCCAGCTGCCATCTCGCTCCCCTCACCAGGTCTTTCAAGAAGACCTATTGAGGGGAGGGGTGGTGGGCACACATCCTCCTCACTGCCAGAGCTGCTAAGGCAGCAGGAAGCAGCAAGCTCTTCCCACCCACCAGCAGCCCCCCACACCAGTGGCCTCCCCCAAAAATCCTGGCTATGGGCCTGCACGGTGTACACGAGTAAAATTAAAAACATCTCTTTCCTGTTTTTATGTAGGCTTGAAGATGTAAGTTGAACACATTTCACAACCCAGAATCACAGCTGCTTCTCAGTGTGGCCAGAAGTGAGATAATGGTTGACAAGGGAAGCATTTAGTTTCTTTAATTTAATACAGCTCTAATGTTCACACCTTTAGGTGCTGTCCTCCCACTCCCACAGCCAACTTGCAAAATGGGGCTACTCTTCAAGAATATTAAAATGAGCTTTCTTTAGGGCTAACAATACACCAAGAACAACTTTATTTACCCCAAGAATAATTTTAAAAAGTGCTGATAGGATGATAATTTATTTGACGTACAACAGTACATGTAAACCAGTTTGGGCAATTATAGAAAAGCATTGGCATCTTCTGTCTAACATCCCTAGGTGCCAAAATCCTCCCATATTTATGGCCAAAACAGCAAAAAACCCTGGAGACTTGCTAGTGAGAAACAGGCTTCCAGATGTGAAGGACAACAGCTGTGGGAGTGGGAGGACCAGAGGTCATTTTGGGGGTGAACGCGGGGGAACGCAGTTCCCCCGGGTGAGGTGCAGGGGGCAGGGCACATGATGAAGCCCCGCCCCCTGCTTCCGGCCGCCCCGCTTCCAGCCCTCATTCAGCAAGGAGGAGGCAGGAGAAGAGGGAGGGTAAGTTGCTTCCTCCCCGCCTCTCCCCACCCCTGCCTGCCTGGGGCCAGGGAGGGCCTTGGCGGGGCTTCCTCGCACTCCCGCTGGCCTTGCAGGTCCACCGCCGGGCCCCTGATGTCAGGGGGTGTGGCATATGCTAATGAGTTATGCTAATGAGTTCCCCTAGCTCTTTTTCTACAAAATGACCCCTTGGGAGGACAGCACCAAAAGGTATTTTCCCATGTGGCCACTGCACAGGATGTGCTTGAGCAGTGACCAGAAACAACATTTTGGAATTCATACAATACTAGGACTTTTTCTGTTAACTCATTATTCAGCAATTGTACTATAAGGGAGTAATTTATGGTATTCACAGTAACTTAAAATATGTGGGAATGACTACTAGACCTGTCAAAGTTAGAATTTTTGAACATAAGAGCTGTATTAGACTAAAGAAACTAAATGCTCTGCTTGTCGGCCATTATCTCACTTCCGGCCAAAGTGAGAAGCAGCTGTGATTGTGGCTTGTGGAATGTGTTCAGCCTACATCTTCAAGCCTACACAAACTCCTACAGAAAAGGGATTTTTTTATTTCGTCATCTTCAGACATTGACACCAATGGGATTGAATGAAGAAGTAGACTGGACTTGATGTGTTTTAATGTGAGTGGTTTCTGTGGCTAAGTGCCTGCTGTTCTCCGATGAGCAGTGTTGATCCTTTGACTTTTCCCCTCTTCTCTCTTTCCTCCTCCCCTCCTTTCCCTCCTTCTGTTGGGAGTAGAATTACATACCACATGGGAGGTATTGCATCATCCTTTCGTTCCATCCTATAGCTGACCTTATTACAACAAATGTGCCATTTCATTTCAATTACTGATTGATGACACACACATCCAGAAATATTGGAAACTTTATATCAGATTTGTTTGCTGGTTTAAATGTTCTCAGGTTTAAATGCTCATTTGTATATTTAGAAACTTTACTCATAATTTTTGCTTTATAGATTATAACGTCAATGAAGATTTATGTGTGAGAGCAGTTATCATGTTAAGGGACCCATGGCCTGCTTTATAAGCTTACATCATACCACAAAATATATGAAGGAGAAATAGTTTTGTATTATTTTTGCAGATTTTTTTTAAATTCAATATAGCATTAATAATGATTATTTCTATTATAACAATTTGGCTTTTTTATTTTCTCTTTCCTTTTGTATTTCCAGATAACAACACCTGGTCAGGATTGATGTATATTATTTTTCTGGATGTTTTTTTTTTTAAGAAGTATGCATTATTGACCACTGAGGAAGGCCCTTGAAGCCGAAACCCATTTAGTCTTGTGTTGGTCATTTCACATGTTCATCAACTTTGTATGGGAAATTATTACAGTTTATGTAAAGCTTGTTCTAACTCTTAATGCAACCTGATATTCAGGCCCCATGTTTTTAATTTTACTATCATGTACACCATAAAACAAATATTTATCTTGATACTATTTTATCTGCTGTAGCTTGACCCTTGTAGCATTTTCAGTATATTTCAGGCTGAGTTTGTTTCCCCCTTCTCCTTTGTTTGGCAGGTTCAAAAGTGCAAGCTACACACATCAAATGCACAGGGAACCTATTGGTGTTTCCAAGGCTGACAAATTCTACCCCCATGTTGCTTTGTTTTGTTGCTTTGAAGTTTGGTGAACATTTTGATTAAGTGGATATAATCTGTCAGGAAATGTATCCATTCACAAACTGCCACAAACAGTTGGAAAGTTTGTGAAAAGTTTGTGCAGGTTGACCTGCCTCGAACATTAGGTCACACTTTACTATGTGAGCCAGTTCCTGTCCATACCTATGTATGGAGAGGCCAGAACTTCTGACCGAAAAGTTGACAACACTAGGTCATTTTGGTGTCACAAACTGCATGTCTGAGCTTTTGGGGAGAATATGTGTTGGTGAGAGTGAAGCAGCTTCATGGAAGATGCATGATGGGTAAGAACACACTGGAAGATATTCAGAGATGTCTTTTTCTATTAAAAATACGTATGGGCTGGAAGCAAATATAAAGGCAGGAGTGTTCTTGGCATCTCTGGGTGGGAATCAGCCATATATGTACAGACGGTGCATCTGAGAAACTCCACCTCTAAGGGTGCTTCGAAAAGAGCTTGCACTGCTAAGAACCTACATAATAAGTAGACAGGTAGGAGGGACACATAGTAGATATCCTAAACTATGTTCTGAGAACACATGATGCAGTGGAAGATAAGCTGGTGGTAGGGTTGCGAACTCCAGGGTGGCACATTCTGGAAATTTGGGGAAATAGAGCCTGGGAATGGAAGAGACCTTAGTGCAATTTAATGCCATAGAGTCCACCTTCCAAAGCAGCTATATTTTTCCAGGGGAACTGATCTCCAGGCCATTGGATTACAAATTGATCATTGGATTACAAATGCCTATTTATTTTTTGCATTCCACTGAACAAAGTTGTGATGTAAATATAACCAGCTAATTAAGATGTGGAACAGGAAACCCAAGTTCATTATTCCAGCATGGCAGAATGCCAAGATATAGGACTGACTTTCTGTTCTCTGGAGACTTTATTTAGGACTAGTCTGAACTACTCAAGAGGCATTGCAAGAACACCTATTGTGACCTATCTACAAGCCACATGACTGCTGGCACTCTCATAGCTCAATATTGTATTGCAGGGCAACCACAATGAGTGGGGCTTGAATTCTTTGTAGCTTTTGCCTTGTTTTCGGCACTTAGATGTTTTGACACAAGTACCAAACCAAAGAAAAAAGGAAACGGGAAGCACATCATCTGTCTCTGTCTCCTTGAGCAGAGCGGGGATGTTATTGAGATATCCTTCCAAGCAGCTTAAACAGAAACGTCTGGTGACAAAATGAAAACAAATGCAGAAGCCAACAAGACTCACTCAAGGGGGCTCCCGGCTCTGTTACTGCCAACCCCAGAGGGAGAGGCAAGATGGAGCTTCTCTCCCCCTGTCATACATCCAAGTCAGTGGCGGGCAGAGGGGGGGGGGACAGGTTGTTCTTTGCTATTTTTCAAATGCTTTTTGACATTGCTGAACCCATTAGGGTCCATTATGTAGACTGTCTGAGAACAGGGAGATGCTCTCACTCTGTTAACTCTCAAAGGGCTCTATTTCATCTCCTTCCCTCCCCCCTTGGAAAGAGGGGAAAGCTGTGGCCCATTAATCACAGTTATGTGAGTGTCTCCCCCCAACAACTACATTTCAGTTTGCATTACTTCTTACTGCTGCTGTTCAGGTTCAAGAAGAGTCTATCTGGGGCTGGGAAACTCTATTGAGGTGTGCAATCCGCAAACTTGTTGACTGATTGATTTTAAGCTTACTCTATCCATCTTGTATGCTTCTGTGTTCATGTGTGTATATAGGCAATGTAGATGCATATATACCCTATCTTACAACATTTTGTCTTGGAGAAGTCATTGATCTGTGTGCCATCTTTAAATTTTTAAAACCACTTTACTGGTTTTCTTCATTTTAAAACCTGCACTGTAATGAATGATGGACACTGACCTCGTTCATGTAGAATATGGCAGCTTGAATGTTGGCCCATCTAACTTGGCTCTTATATGGCTGATGCAATAAGAGACCATGGCCCATTATAGCATAGAGTTGCCAGACCCCCTGGTGGAGGTGGGGTTCCCCAGCTGCCAGGCCTTTCCCCACAGCTGTCCATCAGCTGACTGGTGAGAAGACTTACCAATAGAAAGAGGAAGAAGAGGAGAAGAAGAGATTGGGTTTATACCCCGCCCTTCATTTGGAGTCTCAGAGCGGCTTACAAACTCCTTTCCTTTCCCCTCCCCCACAACAGACACCCTGTGAGGTGGGTGGGGCTGAGAGAACTCTGACACAAACTGCTCTTTTTCAAGGACAGCTGTGCCAGAACTTGTGACTGACCCAAGGTCACATCAGCAGGTGCAAGTGGAGGAGTGGGGAATCAAACCCGGTTCTCCCAGATTAGAGTCTGCACACTTAACCACTACACCAAACAGGCCCAAGCCATGTTGCCAGCATCACACAGGAAGTGATATCAGCACACTAGTGACTTCCAGGTGACGCTCTGGTATTTGGGCAAAAACTCTATGGCAGAAGTCAGTTTTACCATTGTTTTGCCCAAATACTAGAGTTTCATCCAGAAATTACTGTTTTGATGACATCACTTTCTGTGTGATGCCGGCATTGTGGCCTGGCTTTTCTTTTTCTCCTGGCAAGTGTCCCCCACCCCCCGTGCCCCACTGGTTGCCAGAAGGGACATGGCAACCCCATTATAGCAACTTTGCCAGTTATTATCCTGGAAGGAGAGGAAATGTGAACTCTCCCTAGAAGATATGGAATTCATAGTCACAAATGGTCACATTCCATCCTGAAACAGGGTCTAGGAAACCACCACATTTTACAAACCACCAATGGTTTTGTAGTGTTTCTGTATTTTTTTCCTTTCAGAGCACTGATAGATACTGTAATCGTGCTATCCTCAGCAACCTGGGATGCTCAAAATGTACTCTCTTTTTTCCCCCTCTTCAACTGAAAAGGGGCCAGAAGATTATGCAGTGACAGCATTTGCGGTGACAGTGAGAGCGAGGCTCCGTGTATCAAGTCTCAGACCAGATCATGTTGCCTCTTGCGGCACTGATCTACATGGCGTTTGTGAAAGCGACTCAGTAAATGATGCTTTTAAATAGTTCTTTGGGAAAGATTACGGGGCTATTTAGCAGTTTCAGGAAGCCCAGGAGAGCAGCTGGTAGAGATTTAGTGTCCACACAAGTGTTTACAGAAACACCCTCTTCAGAGTAAGTTTCCTAAGGTGTCCTTGCTAAGTAACAACATGTCAAGTTATAGCACTCTCTTTATTGCAAGGAACTGAGATGTAAATCAGAGCACCGCTAAAGTGTGAAGCTGCCATGATTTAATCTGGGTCAAGGACAATTGATCACAGTGAAGCAAAACTGCCACAACCTTCCTTCCTTCCTTCAGCTGTAATCTCTAATGAAGGAACCATTACCTGGTTCGGTGTATGAATTTGTCCATCATAGGACGTTCTGCTCTGTAACAAATCATGCCTTTCCCCACAGAAGTTCTTCATTTTATGGAAATATTAAATGACCTTCTGCACATGTATGGTAATGATTCTGCAGACCAGCACAGCTGATTTATAGTAGCTGATTGACAAAGCAGCTGATTTGTAGAAGTTCTCCATTGCAGTGTTCCCTCTAAGCTGAGTTGGTGTGAGCTAGCTCACAGTTTCTTAGCCTCCAGCTCACACATTTTTGACTTCGCTCAGGAAGGATGGCTCCAGAGCAAACTAACGTGCAGCAGCCAAATCAGTCACTCACAACTTTAATGCCGGTCACTCACAAAGTAGAATTTTTGCTCACAAGACTCCACAACTTAGAGGGAGCATGCTTCATTGTAACCCTTGCACTCAACGAAACTTCCATTGATTGCCGTGAAGCTATGGGAACTGCTTTGTATGCATATGCATAGATATTCTTCAATGGAAATCATGGATTGATGGGAATTACTTGACTAAACCAAGCAGCCTTTTGTTTGGTATCTTCTCTGGTTCTGCCCACATTTCTTGAAAATGTTTATGCAGTTGCAGTACATTATAATGATCTTTAAAAACCTCTTGCTTCTGGGTGGTTGGTTGAGTTTCCAACTGGCTTTCCATTATGTTCTGGGGCTTCACGACAATGGCAGGGCAAGGGTAATCAAATTTCCAGGGAACACTAAAGTAATGCACATTGTACACTGTACCATCAACCAATATCATGATTTGAGAGACAATTTTTCCCATAAGACTAAGCTTGTAAATATCACTCCAGTTTGGAACTGAGCAGAAGGATGCTCACTAGTGAGCTCATTAGTTTTTCCTAAAAGAGACTTCAGAGAAGCAGCAGTTCTGTCCCATTTTTTTCACCTCTAAGTGTTTTAGGTCACATTTTCCTTCACTTAAAATGTCATTACCCTTAGGTGTGAAGTGGCAAAAAACAGAAGGACCTGTCACTGCAGAACATGAAGAGCAGTGAATTAAGAGACAAAATTTGTAGTTGTTATAAAGTGCTATCCAAAAGTGTACCCCTTATGCACTTCAGGCAAATTGCTCTTCATCTGCAGGAGAAACTTTGTTATTCCAGTGAAATGCCTCTAGAAGTTACCTCTGAGAGTGACTCTGCTAGCTAACTTTCTTTAATACCGAACTGATGAAGTAGGTACCTAAAGCCTAATGTTCTGGCCTCTCTGTTAACTCCCCCTCTCCCTATAACACGTTGAACAAATGATTTGGTCATATTACTTGCTGCATCTCATTTAGTGTTAATTGTTTTTTGAAAGCAAATAATAAAACATCTCCAAATTATGTTGATTTAAGACAAACCAAAGGAATGTTCTAAATGAAAAGAAAAGCATTTGCCACTTTCTATAAATAAGGGGCTGTGGTTTGGATTTGACCAGTTCCTCTGCTGGTCAAGAAGAGAGAAGGGGTCCACACTGATGACCAGAAAAGGCTATAGTGGGAATTGTGGGACCTGCATGGACAAACACCATGTGGAATAGAGGCTGTACTAAAGAGGAAAATTGGGTGAAATTGAGTGAAGAAGGCCCTGTCCATACGAGCCCATTTGGGCCGGGAGCGGGACGGAACGGGGGCAGAGCAAACCGGTGCGATCCCACCTCAACATCTGGGGAGCGTGCCGGATCCGTCCCGGATCCGTCCCTTCCAGCGTTGCTCCGCGCCAAAAAAGAACCACCTCCCGAGGTGGTTCTTTCTGAAGGGCCGCAGCAATGCTGGCCATGGGATCGCCGGCGCGTCCTTCGCCGGCGCATCCCCGGCTCCTGGCCGAACTGCGCATGTGTGAGCATGCGCAGTTTGCCAGGCTCCCCTTCCCACCGTCGCTTTCTCCCCGGCATCTGATCGTGCCGGGGAGCGTTGCGACGCGGCTCGGGGGATCTGTGAGATCCCGCCACGCTGTCCCAACTTTGCTGCGGCTCACATTAGCTGCAGTACAAGCGTCTTATTCCCGAAGTTGATTGACTCTAACCCATTGGGTTGGAGTCTGATTAAAACAGCTACATGCACAAGGATGAGCACTTTTTTCCAATCCCCCCCCAGTAGTTCTCCCTCCTCAAGAGCAACATTTTGAGGTGAGAGATTTGGGGGTGCAGCAGGAGAGAGCAACAAGGAAGTTCCACTTCTGTACATGGACATTTTAGATGGGATCCAACCCAGTATACTGTAACCACTATGTCTAGCCTAGGCTTAAAGCACTAAAAGTACAGTCATGTTTCTGTCTAGGCAACACCACTTCAGAAGTGGAAGTTCATGTGATAGGGCAGTGCTCTATTCATAATAAGCTCTTCCGCACAGGAAACTAGATGGCAGAACTCCAGGAGTTTGCCCTCATGATCTAGTTTTCTGTATGTTTGTTTTGAGGACCATTTGGTCATGTGAGCTCCTGACTCTCACCTGGAATGGTAAAGCCCAGTAGTAGTTTTGCCACCTCCGTGAAAATCCAGTGGAAAAGATACCCAAGTATCACCAGCCCTTTTGCTACAACATGAGTGCAAACAAAACTCAGTGTTGTCCAGGTATGTATGAAAGCATTTTTTCATTCCATTTCATTTCATTATTTTTGTTTGCCTTTTTTGTTCTGCCTGTTTTCACTAGCAAACTTCATGGATATTTCAAACAACATTTTTACACCATTTATATTCATCTGATGCCAAAGAGCCACATAAGAACATAAGAGCTCTGCTGAGTCAGACCAGTGGTCCATCTAGTCCAGCATCCTGTCTCACACAGTGGTCAGCCAGTTCCTCTGGATGGTCAACAACAGGGCATAGAAGCCAAGGCCTTCCCCTAATGTTGCCTCTGGGCTCTGGGAATCAGAGGCTTAGTGCCTCTGAACATGGAGATTCCCCTCAGTCACCAAGGCTAGTAGCTACTGATAGACCTATCCTCCATGAATCTATCTAATCCCCTTTTAAAGCTGTTTATACCTGTGGCCATCACTACATTCTCTGGCAGTGAATTCCACATTTTAATCACTCTCTGTGTAAAGAAGTAAAATGTAGTATACTGGTTAAAGTTGACTAGGATCTGTGAAACCCAAGTGCAAATCTTGCCAATCATAAAGCTCCCTGGATGACCCTGGAGAGACAGAGTTACTCTCTTTCAGCCTCCTCAGCCTCACAGGGTATTGGTGAGCATAAAATGGAGGACACCACCCTGAGCTCTTTGGAGGAATGTCAGGACAAAAATTGAGTGGATAAATAAACAATAATGCAGGTGCTGTTGAATTTTGTTAGTACAGTTGGGGGAAAGGATCGTCACAGTTTCATCTCCCATGCTGAGCAACTATAAAAGAAATTGTACTTTTAAATTAATCCAGAGTTATCACAAAATACAATATTCTATCTTGTTTTTCTACTCAATGTAGGTAAAATAGAAAGTATATGAATTTTGGGTGATCATGGAATTTCTTGCATATCCCTCCATGTCTTTGGGATGTTGACTCATCCCTCAGTTTTATTGCAAAACTTTAATGCTGGTTGTGCATGTTAAGAATGGGAACAGAGAGAAAACTTTCTTGTGCAGTGAGGTAGTAAAGTTGTGTATAATGAGTTGCAAACAGTGCTGTTGTCAGTTCCACCCCCTCTCAATTCCCTTAGCTTCCATACTTCTGAAATGCCCATTATTGCAAACTCACCGCTCTTTAAACTGTATTCTGAGGCAGGATATGAATAATTCCCATTGAGTTTGGTAGGAATTACCCATGCCCTTTAGTTTAAGGGGAGAACAAAGACAGTATGTGTTTTGTTACATCCGTTATTTGGGGGTCTTTGTCACATATTATAAAATATGTGGTTCTGCTAAAAAAAGGGGGGGGGAAGACTCTTTCTCTGACTTTGATCTTTCTTCTGTGTTTTTCCTTTCTTTCATTTCCAGCTGATCAGACTTTTTTTAAAAAGCCAACATTTTCTGACATTGAATTATGTCCATGTGTTTCTTGCAGATCCCTAAAAGCATGGGCATGTTCTACTACACAGCCCAGAGGGAACTGGTTCTTCTTTCGACAGGCAGCTGCCAAATGATTCACTGAAAAGTAAAAAATATTGTAGACGGGAAAACTGTTACTACCTCAACTCTTGGTTGCAATGTTTGTGGGTAATTAAGAGGTTTTTCCACTAGTATGTTCCCCTCATGCACTGTTTAGTCTGTGCATCTGCTGTGGTTAATAGGAGCTGAATAAGGGTAATAAGGATAAGCACTGATGATTGTGCACATTCGCATAAAGACATGGAGAATGCACAGAAATTGACAGGGTGAACAGGGAATTTCATATAGTCCTGAGTAATGCATAACAAATCAAATATGTGAGATGGAGACTGAATTCATTCGAGGGGTTTGTGTTTTGCCTGTTGGGATTCAGCCGCCGCACCCTACTCATTGATTCCTCTGACTTTAGCTGCAAACCGGGACTGCCTGCACAAGACTTGTCATGCCACCCGACAAACTTAGAGTCTGAGAAAGAACTCCCAAGAAACCCCTCCGAAAATCAGGATAAGTTACCAGTGGAGCTGAGAATATATAGTTGAGGATGTATAAACAGATTTCAAGAGATTTTTTTTCCAAAGGGTACTTCCTGTATTTTTATTTCTCTCAGCCCCAACCCAGCTTGCCATACAGCCTACCTTGATTATAAGTCATGGTTGCACAGCCACAGAAAATGTGGTCATTTCTGAAATGGACATCGCCTCAGGAGTTGTAGAAGTAATAATTTGAGTTGATCAAATGGCCAGCATCAGTTATCATGAGGTGACTCACCACTGATACTTTCTCTTAGCAATTCCCAGTTTGGCTTCTGTTTGGGGATATTTACTTGAGGTGATAAGAAGCAATGATCTGTGGAGACTCATCATGTCGTGTGTGAAACAGCTAGCATCCATCGCCATTTAGGCTTATCGTATCCAGTTTCTGTATGACTAATGTATCATGCAAATTTACTTTAAGTGGTCTCAGATGGCAGCTCACGTTCCGTAATCCTGCCGCAGTTCTCCCCCCCCCCCGTTCCCTAACTACAGGATGGTCTTTCCCCTACGGAAGGTGGAAGCACACCATTAGCTTACTTTTGATTTCATAATCAAAAGCTCAGTCATCACATTGGTTTAATAAGTTCTACGTTCACCTTGATTTCTAACACAGACCACAGGATCGGGCAAGGTATTAATGGATCTGAGGTAGGTGTGAGGCTGTTAATATCAGATGGATGGTAGCATCCTCGTTGGGGATCTCCTGAAATGAACAGGGAATATCCTCACTGCCCTTGGTTCCCTGATCATAATAATGTTATGTGAAAGACTAGCCAGTCCCTTGCTCGATCATAGCTTGTGAATGCAAGATGCGTTGGTGGTGTGCTGAAAGCATCTGTGTATCTTCACTCAGGATTCCCCTGGGGAAGTATGTACACTATCATTACTGAATCACTCAGCACACCAGTGAGCATGTGGGACTGTCAAGCGTCTGAGTTAAATCTGCTCATAACTGTTGCAAAGCCATCTTGATGCCTGTGACAGTTCGAACCTCTTATACCTACAATCATGTATTGCAGTCTCACATTGCACTACAGGACGAGCACATCCTCCTATGTAATCCTTGCTGAAGATCAAATTATACTTTAAGATGATGTTTAGCTGGAGTAGTGATGTTAAGCATTTAAGCCTTCTGGGCAAATCTGGCGTGCTGTTGTTGGACCTTGGCTCTAGGCCCCAGGTATATCTTAAGTACAGGCATGGCGAGTGGAAGAAACTATCTGTGTACATCCTGGGGCTGCCCCCATCAGTCACCTGTGTTGGCTGGCATGGGGCTAGCTGATGTTCACCCTCACATTTTAGTTTTCAGTTGCCACATGTCTTTTGACACTTTTATTTTTGTTTTTTTAAAAGGTGACATTCTGTATGTTTCATTTGCACACGTCATGCTGCAAAGGTATCTTGGAGCTTAGTAATATTGTCTAAAAGCACACACGTCATGCTGCAAAGGTATCTTGGAGGCGGGCAACAATTTTAAAAGCATAAAAATTGCATTATAAACAAACAGACTAAACATAATAAAATAAAACTAAGATGGTCCAAGGAAGGGAGAACTAGTCTGGTATCATTCAGATTTGAGTCTGGTATCATTCATATTTGATATACCACAGGGAAGCTAACGGAAGAGAACCATATGATGATATTATTCAGTACATTCCTTCTAATGTATTTTACATGGATTGAAGCAGAACCATTTGGGAAGAACCACATAGTTTCTGAGTTCAGAGTTGGAACTGACATTTTCACTGGTCATCAGTCATATGGCTGAGGACAGCAATGGCTGCCATCGAGCCTGGCCTCCTCCATCTCTCCTCTCCCCTCATGGGGAAAGGATATAAAAGGATATAAAATGTCCTAAAATGCCACCAAGCCTGCCCTCCTCCATCTCTCCTCTTCCTATGGGAAAGGACATAGTGTCCTTAACATGCCATTGCGAAATAGCTAGCTTTATTACTGTTTTAATTGTTTTTAACAGTTTTAATTTGACTTAGAGTTGATTCATAAATGTATTTATTGGCATGATGTACACCGCCCTGAGCCCTATACAGGGAAGGGTGGTCTAAAAATCAATCAATCAAATAAATAAATACAGCCATACTTGGAAGATGGAGCAATCACAGGCAGCTGGAACATCCTTGGGGGGGGCATAAGAACACAAGAGAAGCCAATGTTGGATCAGGCCAATGGCCCATCCAGTCCAACACTCTGTCATACAGTGGCCAAAAATACCAGGTGCCATCAGGAGGTCCACCATTGGGCCAGGACACTAGAAACCCTCCCACTGTTGCCACATCCATGAGGAAATAAGATACTCAAATGCTAATTTATTGACAGGAGTAGTAGGCTTTGATGAAATGCCCAAGTTGAATAAAGGTCAATGCATGGCTCCAGCTCAGATCCATAGCTGGAAGAACGTGGTGCTGAGTGAGCAGATGAGAACAATTCTTACAGTATTGGTCCTCTCCTTTAAAGATAAATTTCCTTGGACTTATCTGTACTGGTGCAAAGCTATTTTCATGTATACATTTATTTATTTATTTAATTCATTTACTTTCTCCCCAGTAGGGACCCAAAACAGCTTACATCATTCTCCTCTCTTCTGTTTTACCCTCACAACAACCCAGTGAGGTAGGTTAGGCTGAGAGAGTGTGACTGGCCCAAGGTCACCCAGCAAGCTTTCATGGCTGAAAATAACATCCACGGAGAGTGCTAAGCAGCGGAGAATTTTTTTTAAGTGTATTTTTGAAAAACGCTTTGTGTTTTGGAGAGACAGGGTGAGATCCACTGATTCCTTTCTACTAAGTCAGCTATTGGAAGAAGACACCTTCCATTGCAAGAGACAATTCTTCCAAAGGAAAGCATTCATCCTTTTTATTTATTTATTGGATTTCTACCCCACCCTTCCTGCCGTAGCAGGCTCAGGGCGGCTTACACAAACACTACACAGCTAAGACAGAACTAAGTAAAATCATGACAATATAAATATAAAACATTACAAAGTGCTAGTGCTAAAATAGACTCTGTGGAAAGAGTCATGTTTGCAGCAACAAGAGTCTTTCTTAAATGGAAGGACTCTTCCCAGAAGGAGGAGGAGGAGGAGGAGGAGATTGGATTAATATCCCGGCCTTCACTCAGAGTCTCAGAGCAGTTTACAATCTCCTTTCCTTTCCACTACCCTCCCCACAACAAACACCCTGTGAGGTAAGTCGGGCTGAGGTAGCTCTCTCAAGAACTGCCCTCGAGAGAACAGCTGTGAAAGAACTTGTGACTGATGCAAGTTTACACCTGCAGCTGCATGTGAAGGAGTAGGGAATCAAACCTGGTTCTCCTAGATAAGAGTCCACGCTCTTAACCACTACACCAAGTGGGTCTCTGTTAACAGAAGAGTCCTCTGTTAACAAAAGGGTGCTATTGGATCCAGCCTACAGTAGGGACTGGTTCCTAGATAGCAAGGAAAGTGGGAAAATATTAAGAAGATAGAACCATTGGGATGAAAGTGAGCTCTGTAAAGGGCATTAGCACAGAGGATGAAGACAACATGCCATGTATTAAACCTTTCCATCTTAGTTGGAAACCATTTTGAAATGTTGGTATTTCTTTAGGGGGGAAAAACCCACAAGATTTATATCATTGTTCAATACAATTACCAGGCTTGCCAGTTTTAACTGATTCATCAATGCAATTGATTAAAATATCCTCCCACCCAAATTAATTGGTGGAGCTGACAAACAGCAAAAATGTCAGGACTTTGGACACTTAAATGTGTTTACTACTATAAAGGCCGCCAAAAAAAAGTGGGTGCAATCAACTAATTAGCTAAAAGAAAGCAATTATTTAAGGACTTAGTGGATTTAACCATGATCCAAAATGCAAAATTTCCAAGCATCTATGAAAAATCATCTGCTGCAGTTTTCCTGATGTGGATTTCTTTAAAACTGCTCCAGGGAAACTAGATGGTGTGGTGACTGACATGGTGTTTGTAAAATAGCCAGGGACCAGACTGTTTAATGGACAACCAAGAAGATAAGGTAGCACCTCTGAATCATATGGGTCCCATCTCTACCAGTGTACAAAAGATGCTGACGTCTGGTAGTCCCCGACCACACCATTCTTCCACCAGAGAACAAAGACACTTCTCGCACTGCCTGTTGCAGTAGCAGGAGGAGAGGCAGAAAAATTTCTGTGTTTTGTACAATGTCAGCAGTTGCTTTGTGGTTAGGGTTGCCAACCTCCAGGTGGGGTCTGGAGTTCTCCTACGACAATGGTGCTCCAGACCACAGAGATCAGCTTCCCTGAAGGAAATAGCAGCTCTATATTGGCAGAGTTTAAAGATGCAAAGGAAGTGGAGCACTGACTTTAGGTTTATTAAAGAAGAACAAACTGTTATAGGACACAGAAGAGAGAAAACCTTAACTGTCTAACCTAACTGCTGAAGGAGGAACAACAACAGAAGCTCTGCAGGATCAAGAAGTCTCCAGAAGAGCCGATCAGGCAACAGGATGGACATAGTTTGAAAATGTGGGAGGTCCCTAATCTAGCTATACTAACAAGCAGTCCTTCAACTGTTCCCCCATAGGGTGATCTTCTGATCCTCTTCATATAGGTGCACCATAGACCCTGTATATCCCAACACTTTTGGACTCCAGGGCATCACATTGCTGTTGAGTTCCTTCCCCTCCCCAAACTCCACCCTCCCCAGGGGCCACCCCCAAATCTCCATGGATTTCCCAACCTGGAATTGGCAGCCCTATTTGTGGCAGCATTGCAGCAGTTGGAGCACTATTAGATGGCTTTCAGTTTCTGCCAGCTTTGAACAATGGTCCGAAGGAACACAGATTGCATGTGTTAGTAAACTATCTTGTAGACATTTTATTGTCATGCGGGGGTTTATAATTTAAGCGCAGTGACATTATTTTATTTAGGACATTCTTGCATCATCTCTAGAGACTGACTTGCTCAACATGCCTCACAACCAAAGATAATACCAGACACAATGAAGACAGTAATATAAATAACCAGTACTTAAAGCAAGCCATTAAAAACAAGCCATGGGCAGAAAAAACAACCAATGGTCAATAAAATAGTCCTTAGGATAGAAGCAGGCTACAGAAAAGCATACCAGGCTGCTTTACTCCATAAAGGGGGGGGGCAGAAAGGGATAATGATAAAACAGAAGGAGCTGAGTATATGTCTGTGGATAGAGATGTTTGAAGGAAAGAGTTGTAAGGAAATGGGACTAGCATAATATGTACATGGTAAATTCAGTATTCTGTGTTAGTTAATTCAAAATAACTATTTACCACTTGATTGTTAGCATTAATACCCCTCAGCTCTTGTATGCATAACAAGGGTAGGAAAAATATGCAGTTTTATCATATTTAACCAATCCGTGATTATGACAGCGCAGTTAGCAGTGTCAAGGGGCAGCCAGTCTTAGCAATCTTGAATATGCATCTGTGTTTTTGTGAGGGAAAGGAGGAAAGTCAAGCTTCCATTTTGCTTCCTTTATGAGCTTTAAATCTAAAAGGCAGCAAAACAGCATGCAAAAGTTTAGTTTCTCTGACATTGTATTTTCCCATTCAGAGTCCTTTTGCTTCAGAAATCTTTAGCATTCCACATATTTTATCAGTTTGATGTTTGAGAAACCTGTGATTTTATCAGATTTCACACGATGCTTGCTTATGAATCCAGAGAAGAGTGGAGAGTGGCCACAGGGTGCATGGTTTGCATACAAACAGTTCCAAACTCAATCCCTATGACATTCAGTTGTGAAAAAAAGTTTTCCTTTTCCCCCAGCCTGCTGAAACTTGTGTGTGGAACCCTAGAGTACCACTGCCAGTTATGAATGTATAAATCGGTCACATGCCAAATCAGACCTTTGGTCCACCATTTGGCTTCAGATATTCAGTAAATATGAAACTGTTGTACACTCTGTCAGATCATTAGCCCATCTACATCAGAACTATCTTCTCTTCTGGCAATGTCTCTCAAGGGTACCAGGCAGAGAAGAATTTCCCAGCAGTCAAAAAGACCCTTTAACTGCAGGTGCCATGGCCTGACTGTGAGACCTTCTGTATGTGAAACAAGTGTTCTACCACTCAGCAATGGCTCTCCTGTTAGACAGAAGAGACTAGATAAAAGGCTTGATCAATCAGTAGTCCGGCTCGGAATAAAGCATGTTCATTCATATACGGAGAGAGAGAACAAAAATGCTTTTTTCTCCAATAAAACATCAATCCTTCTGCGGAATAAAGCATGTTCATTCATATACGGATCATCTGACAGATGATCAATAACTAGTAAAGTTAGGTATAACCCCCCTATAGCTTCCTCTACATTGATCAATACTGTTGGGACATGACTGCTGGCCATGCTAAGGGTTAATGCAGATAGGTCAAGGGAACTCCAGAAATAGAGGGCTCTAGTTTTTTGCTCATAACTCTTGGGGCAGGCCAGGTAACTTCCACATTTTGTAAATCACAAAATGAAACGGTATTTTCTTCGCTGTGACAGCTAAATCTAGGCTGTTCTCTGGCTGCTGTACCAGCGCCGCTTAATTCTGTAATCCCTTTGCCCTCCATTCGTTGGTGCAGTGAGCGCACGCCGGGAAATGTTGGAGTGACAAGCGATTTCTCTGCACTTGACACCTCTGCCAGCAGACTTGATTAAGTGAAAATATCATTGCATTCATTTTTCAGGTGCAGAGTATGAAATACACCTAAGAAAGAGCTGGTGCTTGTGGCATTTCCCCCCTCTTCTTAAACAAAGAGCTCCCTCTGGTACCACCCTGCCTTGTTTTTCATGTCAGTGCCCCTGTTGTGTTGCATCAGTCTCTTTTAAGGAACTTGAGGGGGTTCCCTTGTCCTTGTAGTGTGATGGGGAAAAATCACACACAGCGTGGTACGTGAACTGAGTAGATGATACGCACAGCTTGGGATTGCTTCATGTGTAACCTTTAATGATGCGACTGAACTCCAGTGAGTTATGTCTTATCTGAAGACACATGTTGATCTCTGGGAAAAGACCTAAGTAAAGCATAGTATGGGCACTACCTCACAAAAAGATCACAAGTCCACTGCTGGAAACTGGGATATATGTTCAAGCCTCATCTTAGATTTTATGGATTCTACATGTACATATTCATTCATTTACTTACTTATTTAAAACATTTCTAAGTCTCCCTTCCACCCAAATATGGTCCGCAAGGGGATGAACATCGAAGCATTAAAACATTTCAACATTAAAGCAGCATAAACACACAGACAACACCAAACCAGGTGGGATACCCAATAACAGCTACTGGGAGTATGCCAAACAAACAAAAAATCATCACTTGCTGCTGGAACTCAATGGTAGAGGGGAACAGACGAATCTTCCTGGGGAGTTCCAAAGTTTTGGTGCCATGACTGGGAAGGCCCTTTCTCAGTTTACCTGTCTAGCCTCAGATTTCAGAGGCATCTGAAGCAAGGCCTCCAAAGATTACCAAAGTAAATGATCAGGTTCATATGGGAGAAAGTGATCCTTCAGGTGTTATGGTCCCAAACCATATAGAGCTTTAAAGGTCAACACCAGCACTGTGAATTGGGCCCAGAAACAAACTGGGAGCCAGTGTTGTGCTCCCTATGACCCACTTCACTCAGCATTCTAGCCACAGCATTCAGTACCAGCTGTAGCTTTTGCACAGTCTTCAAGGGCAGCTCCATGTACAACACATTGTAGTAATCTATTTTAGATGTTACCAGGGCACGCACCACATTGGCAAGATCTTTTCTGCCCAGGAAGGGGAGCAGCTGGCTCACCAGCCAAAGCTGGTAAAAGGTACTCCTTGCCACCACTGCAGTGTTTCCTCTAAGCTGAGTTAGTGTGAGCTAGCTCACAGTTTTTTAGCCTCCAGCTCACAGATTTTTTGTCTTAGCTCAGGAAGGATGGCCCCACAGCAAATTAATTTATGCAGCAGCCAAATTGCTCACACACAATTTTAATGCCAGCAGCTCACGGGGTAGAATTTTTGCTCACAAGACTCCACAGCTTAGAGGGAGCATTGCACCACTGCTATCGGTTTATCTAGCAGGAAGCTTTGGTCCAGCAGCACCCCAAGCTACAAACCTGCTCCTTTGGGGGAGCACAGCCCTATCCAGAACAGGAGGTAACCCATTTCGTGGTTTAAACTTCCCCACCACCAGTAGCACCTCCATTTTGTTGGGATTAAGTTTCAGTTTGGTGATAGTGACAAAATTTTCCCATGTCAAATTTTCCTGAAGATGTCATGGTTCCACATCACTGGATTTTTTTTTACCTGGTGCAGAACACAAAAGAATCTGGGCTTCTTCCTAAAATGCTGCAAATCAGCTAGACTGCAAGGGTTAGTGGGTGGTCCCACAGCAATGGCCCAGTTAGAGTGTTGGAGTAGGATCTGGGAGACCCTGGCTCGGATCCCCACTCCATCATGGAAGCTTGCTGGGGAACCCTGGGGCAGTCACACTATCTCAGCGTACCCTACCTCACAGGGTTGTTGTGAGAATAAAATAGAGGTCAGAATGCTGGAAGCCACTTTGGGGCTTCATTGGAGAGAAGTGAAGTAAATAAATGAAGTGAATAATATATTGGCTAGACTAGAAATAATGTGATGCCATTGTCAGTTGGGCAGAAACCTTGCTGCCACTGGGTTTAAAGAACTGCCAGAGTGAGTGGCATCACAGCAGAGCCAGGCAGCCAGAGCGGGTGCTCCAGGCAAGCCTTGCTTATAGATCTTCCTGGCTGGACACCCTGTTAGTAGGCTTGTCAGCTTTGAGTTGGGAAAGACCTGGAGAGTAGGGATCCCAAGTCCCCCCAGGGGGCGGGGAAACCCCCGCCCCAGAGGCACGTTCCCCGGCGCCGCCGGATCGGGCCTCGGGGGGAACTCCACCCCGACGTGTGCGTCACCTGGAAGTGACGCGGGCACGCCGGGCACACTCGGGGCGGGGCCACAGCCATCTGAGGGGGAAACTCTATGGTTTTCCTTTGTATGGCCGTGCCCCTGCCCCCAGCATGCCTGGCGTCCTCCCGTCACTTCCGGGTGATGTGTGTGCGGTGCGCGCGCACAAAGCGTGCACACGCACACACAAGATGCCAGCTGGGAGCCCCTCGCTCCCGGCGAAGATAGACTTGGCAACCCTACTGGAGAGTTTGGGGGTGGAGCCTGGGGAGGGTTGTGTTTGGGGAGGGGAGGGTTCTTAGTAGGATATGATGCCATGGAATTCATCCTCCAAAGCGGCCATTCTCTCCAGGGGAACTGATTCCTGTCATCAGGAGATCATTTGTAATAGTGGGAGATCTCCAGGTGCCACCTGGACATTGGTAGCCTTACCTGTTAGGCTGCCAAGAAGTTCAACAAGAGATGAATGCCAGGCAAACAGCCTTATCTGGTGGCTTTCCCCATCATTTCTTCCAGTTGCAGGGGTGTGAGTGGGAAGGTAAATCTTCAGGAGACACTTCCTTCACTGACCATGATAGACTTAACAGTAGACTTACTTAGACTTATTCAGTCATGACAGCCCACGAGTGTGAGTTCCCATAGATGTGAGGAAGAATGGACAGTAGTGCATGTCTACTCCGAGAAAATATTCCAAACCTCAGAGGGACTAGGTCGGACAGATGGGCTTTGGAACAAAACAGGCAAAACAGTGCAATTGTGAAGAGTGTAGCTGTGATAGAGGGATGTGACTGCACACTGTCAAATGTGTTCAGAGGACATTTCTGGCCACAGTTCAAATGTCAAGTCACAGCCGACTTATGGCCACACCTCACAGGGTTTTCAAGGCAAGAGTGTTCAGAAGTGACTTGCCCTTGCCTGCCTCTGCGTCATGACCCTGGACTTCCTTGGTGGTCTCCCTCTCCCACCCAAATACTTACTAGGGCCAACCCTGCTTAGCTTCCAACAGCTGATGAGATTGAACTTAGCCTGGGCATCCAGGTCAGGGCCTCTCTTCTCATTAACACAAGGTTAATGGAAGAGAGCCTCACGTTTTACCTTACTCTATGTGCACATTTGTTTTCTGTTTTTGATGTGTTACTGGTGTTATGTTTTATGCACATAATTCTATTGGTTCATTTCTATATTGTACCGTATAGTGCTCTCTCTCTCTCTCTCTCTCTCTCTCCCTCCCCCTCTCTCCGTCTGTGTGTGTGTGTGTGCGTGCGTGCGTGCATGCTCCCAACCTTTTTGGTTCATGCAGTCTATTCTACCACCTCAACAATCTTCCTCATTACTACAACATTCTCCTGGTTATGTGTGAGCTAGGCCTCAGAACAGATATCCTAGACTATAAGTTATCCAGAGCCCATGCTCAGAGTGTGTTTATTTCTTCTAGACTGCCTTATGTACAGTATCATGACTTCTCGGAGAATGCTTGTTGTTCTTACTCTTAAGTATCTCTCTCTGTGTGTGAGAGAATTTCCTCTCTGCTACTGAGAGATGCACCCAGGATTTATCTCTATAATGAGAAAAGGGAGATAGGGAGAAGCAAGGGCATTTTTCATGAGCTTGGATTGAATGTCATTTTGATATTCATTGTAAAAGATGCTTCTCAAATATTTAAATGTATGTGCACTTGCATATCAGTTCTTCAGGATGGATTGTGCGCAGCAGCATCGCTGCATAATCTCGTGTGCTTTATGATGTTCTCCTGTATGCAATCCATATAGTAACTTAATCTAAAAGTAGTGAGAATTGGAAAAATAATGTCTATGTTGAGACCTTTGGCACAGCTAGTGTTTCTGCTTCAGATTATGCCACAGGGATGAATGTGAAATCCTATTAAAGAAGATTTTATAATTGATACTTGGTCCTCTCCAACTGAACTGCACTTCATATGGAAACCCAGGCTATGGAATATCTGACAATCAATCAGAGAGTGCTTTTGAGGAGAGCTTTTTTTTTCTTTATTCCCCCTCCCCACATCCACTTAGACCCTCAACAACAACAATATTTTCTTTGGAGTCTGATAGGTATACTTGTCTGTGACCTCACTCTGCATCCCCCCCCCCATCTATTGCAAAATGGAAACAAAACAGAAAATAAAAAGAAACCATTTCAGCACTGGAGCATTTGTGTACTAAAATAGTTTTGCAGTCGATACAGAGGGCTTGTTTTGAAGGCTGGGGGGGGCATGCTTCTGCCCTACACAAGTCTGCAGCTTTGCTCTTCGGTGCCATTGAAAGGAAAATAACAGTAGAAACCCTTTAAAATTAGCCCCTTGTATGATGTATGGAAACAGGCGGGGCAGAAACAAACAAGAAGCACAAAAAGATTCACATTCAAAATTAGCCCTTTGCTTGCCAAAGATGTATTTAATTAATTTAATTCATGTGCCAGTTTTCCAGCAGTCACCTTACATCGATAAAGAGGGGCAGGCCCTGGCCTTGGGTTTACAATCCAAAAAGAAAACACACAGGGGAAGGGAAGTGGAGGGAGGAAAAGCAAAGGAGGCAGATCCGTTTGACAGTTACAATTCATGTACAGTTAGGCTAGTCTTGCCTTGCTGGTAATCTTTGGCACACAAAGGCTAATTTTGACAGGGCTTCTATTTATTTTATTTTCTGTGATACAGAAGAGCACATCTATTTGTTCCTGTGTGTTCTACGAATTTACTCCCAGCTCTCTATTTGATACCCCCCCACACTGACCTGCTTCTCCTTGGGGGGTGATCTGTGTTTCTCAGCCTGCCTCCCTGCACCCACCCTGCCTTGGGGGACTTGTTCCAGTCTCGAGGAGTGACTTGGGGTGATTTTAGTGCCCAGCTCTCCATGCCTAATTTGAAACCTCCCCCCAACTGACCTGCTTCTCCTCTGGGGGGGGCATTGATCTGTTCCTGTTTGCTTGCTGTCTGGCTTGCATGCCTGCTGGTCTGTTTCCCTCTCTGGCAACTGGCCCAACATGCATGATGGAGTGCCAGGTGTGCCATGCCTGTGTCCAGAGGGACCAGGACCCACAACACTTGGCCACTGCTGTTCTCCAGAGGCACCTGCAAAGGGCACACCCCAGTTCATTGCCGCCAGAGGAAGTAGTGTCAGCCACTAGTGGGAGGCAGAAAAGGCCCACTCCCACTCAGCAAGGAGAGGTGGGGGGGAAAGCAGGCCACTCAGAGGGGCTCCGGGCACTGTGGTTGGGTCTACATGGCAAGCCATCTTCCAAGAGGGTGAGGATGCTGCCAGTGCTGGGAAAAAGAGCAAGGGGGAGGGCTCAGGACTCATCAGTGAGATGATTGCCATGGATGGCCAACCATTCTCCCTCGTGTATGACGTAGCCTTTCACCCGCTGATGCACCATGTGGCTGCCTGGTACACCATCCCCTCCAGGAGGGCCATGAGCTGGTGAGTGCTGCTCGCCATTCACCTCTCCGTGGTGGAGCTGGCCAAGGCAGAGCTCTCCAAAGTGTGAGACCAAACCATCCACCTGATGGCAAACCATGGCTACCTCTCCCTAACTGCCCAGAGTGGGACCATGGTCACACCTTGGAAGGGGAGAGACCTATTTCCACCTGGCTACAAGATGGTTCTCCTCCACACACAGGGAATGAATACAAACCACATAGCAGCAAACATTGCCACGACAATACAGAGTAGCCTGAGGGAGTGGTTGGGTGGCAGACACATCACCCGTGGCTACCGGGTCGCAGATGCTGGCTCCAATATGCAGGCGGTGGTAAGGGGTGCACACCTAGGGAACATCATTTGCCTGGTGCACAGGCTGCAGCTGGTGGTGAGAGATGCCCTGGGGCTGGGGAGCACTGCTAAGGGGGGATGGGATGCTGCCACCCTTGAGATTAGGGCCCTGCTGTAGAACTGCTGGCACCTAGCTGGCTGCTTCTCATACACCATCAGTGCTGCACATCTGCTGCAAGAGGAGGAGGGGAGGGGAGGGGCACGAAAAATGGCTCATCCACCTACGTCATGATTGAGCATTTGGTGGAGCAGAGGAGCATGGTGCAGGATGGCATCTCCTGTGACCATCCAGCACAGGGAAGAGAAGCTCAGCATCAGCTCCAATGACTGGCTCACCCTTTCCCAAATGCAGCGTGTCCTAAAGTTGTTCCAGGACACCACTGACCTGCTCTGTGCCCACAAGGCCAGCCTGGGACAAGCCATCCCCCTCATTCGAGGGCTGGGACAGGTGCAGAACTCCACAGTGCAGCCAGGCCCCGAGGGGATGCCAGTTCTCCCACGGATCAGGGCCATGGCAGACAGGTTGTGGACAGACATCAATGAGAGGTTGCTTCCCCTCAGCAAGAAGCATGTTCAGTGGAAAGACAACCTCTGCCACCAGGTGCATAGGTTCCACAGCCATGGATGTGGCCACAGGCAAAAGCAGGCGGAAGAAGCTGGGGAGGAGGAGGGGAGGAAGGGTGGGAGGAGGAGGGGAGGATGGAAGAGGGTGTGTGGCCTGATAAGAGATGGGCAAGCCAGAATCCCCAGTACTGGCTGTCAGTTGTGAAGTAGGAGGTCAGGAGCAACTGCGGGGGGGGGGGCGCTAGGCGTGTAATGGCAGAGGATTCTGTCAAGGTAATGGCAGGGAGTAACTTATGGGTGGGAGTCCCCAGAGCCCACTAATTCTGAGCCCCTTGAGTACTGAGTGTGCAAGAGTGTCATATGGTCAGACCTTGCTAGCATGGCCATCGATCTCCTTTCCTGCCTTCTCATCAGCATGCAGAGCGAGCAGGTGTTCTCCCACCTTGGAGACATCCTTAGCCCCCCACCAGTCCTGCCTGAACCCAGCCATGGTGGACGAGTTGGCCTTCCTGAAGGTCAGCCTCTCCCTGCTGGACCATCTTATATGTGGTACAGATAAACATTCCAAGCATCAACAGTTTAAAATATTTATTAAAAAGAAAATGTTTACAAGCATTCTTTCAGCACTGCACCAGATTTGAGTAAGGGAAACAAAAGAAATTGGTAAAAATGCAAATCATCTGTCCCTTCCTGCATACATGCCATATCTGATGGTAAAATAGGGCAGGTCTTTACGTTTAGCTAATTACACATCTCTACACAGTTGCCATTACCTTCAAGCTCCAAGTCTCCCAGGTGACCACATGGCCAATGGATGCCTGCTTATAGACCAGAGCTCAGAGTTTTCCTTACCAAAGCATCCCAAAGAAAGAGAGCTATTTCCTGGTGTACTGAGATTTTTTTCATCTCTGTCTCCCCTCCCCCTTGACCATGGTCAGCCCAGGTCAAGGTAGTTTTTCCTGTTGTCTCCAGGAATCTAGTTCCTCAGCCTCTCTAATTATATTGTCAGTCCACAGAGGGAGGGTGTTCCTGGGAGATGCAGCTACCTGCAACCATGTGGGTGCCTCCCGGGCCCCAGGCAGGGCAGGAGGGTTGGCCCTGCAGTCATGTTGTTTATCCATGGATTGAAGGTCAGTTCAGGGAGACGCAGCCACCTGCAACCATGTGGGTCACTCCTGAGCCCTGGGCAGGGCAGGAGGGTTGGCCCTGCCCTGCAGCCACATTGTCCATCCAGGGAGGGAGGATGGGCCCAGGGAGTAAGCCTCCTACCATATGGGTGAGTCCTAGTCCTGGGAGAGTGCTGTAGTCACCTTGTCTGTGGAGGAAGGGTGGGCCTGAGGAGTCAGCCACCTGCTGTATGGGTGGCTCCTGTGCCCAGGCAGGGTGGGAGCCCTACCCTGCCTTGCAATGCAATACAGCCACTTACTATGTGGGTGGCTCCCAGGCCAGGGTGGAGGGAGTTGGCCCTGTGTTCATCTGGTCATTGGGGAGAGGATGGGTTAATCAGGGACATATCCATCTGCAACAATGCCAGCAACAGTTCTCTCTCACATGCTTCTGAGGGGAGAGGAGTGTCCATCCCAGAGAGGTCCACTGCATGTTTCCTGGGGGCACTTTGTTTGGGGGTCTGTAACTTAGACACCCATGTCAAATCTTCCCCAATCTTGGTGGGCAGGTAGAGGAAAGTCAGCTGAATATGTCCTGTGATTTTGGAGTCTCTAGGGGCCCAGGGGGCTGCTCCACTGTGTCCCAAACTTCCCAAACCAGTTCAATTTGGCTGAGCAGCTGGGTTCGGGTTTTCCCGGTTTGTGCCTATCCCTAATAGAAACAATAAGAAGCCCCTTCAAATTAGCTCTTCATTTGCCCCCCCAAAAAAGACAAAAGGTTCTTTTGGCTCACAAAGGACTAGTTTTAAAGAAGTTTCTCTGACTTTTTTTGGGGGGGGGGTCTATTTTACCAAAGGGTACACTTGTTCCTTTCTGTACCACAGAAAGAAAATAAGAGAATCTCCTTAAAAATAGCCCATTGTATACCAAATTGGGGAGGGGCATACAAAATGCAACATTTTTAATACAGAAGAGCACTAATCTGTATTTCTACAATCCTGAAGTCTGCCAAAAAGAAAGAGAACCCATTTAAAACTAGCTCATTGTTTGCAAAAAAAAAACCCTCTTGTTTTAGCCCCCCCCCCAAAATGTGAGAAATTTAAACAAAGGACTAGTATTGATGGGGTCTGTCTCATGTTGTTACTTTTATGTTGCAAAACATAGGTGGATTTTTCCCAGGATCTCTGATTTTCAGCTAGGGTTGCCAACCTCCAGGTGGGGACTGGTGATATCCTGGAATTATGACTGATCTCCAAAAGACATAAATTGCTTATTTGTTTGTTTCTTTGAAACATTTATTTAAAATATTTATTCCACTTGTCCTGGAGAAAATGGATGCTTTAGAAGGTGAATGCATAGCATTATACCCTAGGTCCCTAAATCCATCTCTCCCGGGAGGGTGGACCCTCAAGACTCTAGGTATTTCCAAACCTGGAGTTGGCAACCCTATTTTCAGGGTGCAGAAGTGTGGGCACCCATGGTACATGTACACAGACACTGGGGACATGGGGTGGAGAATTCTTTCTTTAGCTCTTGGGCAGTGCTCCTCAGGGTTCCACCCAATTCTGGGGAGGATTGTTGAAGCAAAACCCGTGGATTAAAGATTGAGCTAGAGGATTTTGTTTATCTCTAATCCATACTATCCATTTTCTGAAAGAAGCAGTGGTGTTCTCATCTTGTGTTTTTATGGACAAAAGTCTTTAATATATACAATACCGGTGTCAATTAATGGAGAAGTTTCACTGCATTTCATGCCTGGGAAAAAATGCATCTGTTGATTTCTGCTTGTTTTACACGGAAAAGCATAGAGTCTATCCTTCTTTAAAAAATAGGGATGAGACATATAATGATTTTTGCCCAGTCTGGAAGAATGGAAAAGTACTCGGTGCAAGGACATATTTGGTCATGCTAGGCTTTTCTCTTCCTAAATAAAATGACAAAGGAAGTTATCACAAAGAAAGCAAAGGATGAAAAATAATTTTCAAGAAAATATTAGTGCTGCTGTAAAGTTTGAAACTAATGTCTGCTGTGGAGATTGACACTTCCTGGACATGGACAGAGTTCCCCGCTCCCCTAGCCGGAACTTCTGCGCCACAGTCTGGGTCCATCTCCTGACCCACTAAGTGTCCCAAACTATCTAACCTTGTTAGGTGCCCCACTTTGAATATTCCAATGTTCAAAGACACCTTTTAATATTTTTGTTAGAAATGTCAAAGTACCTCAGTGTTATCTGCCAGTGTGTCCTGATAGTATGGGATGGATCAGTAGAGTTTTACGAAAATCCTGAAGGAACAATATTGTAATAAATATGCGATTTAAAATATTAATTCTGGTAATTATTATGTGTAATCTGCCTTGAGTGTCTGTGAGAAATGCAGACTATAAATGACATAAATAATAAAAATAAAATATAAAAGCAAAATCAGAATGTAAATGGCCTCTGCAAGTCAAAAGTGGCAAGACTTGTAAATACCGCAAAAGGCATTGAACAATAATAAAGTGTAGGCTTTTTACATTGAAAGGTGCTAAATCTTAAAGCTGGACAGGCTACAAAAACTCAGACTGATTTCCCACAAGCTGCTGCTCCGCCCTCGCTCTTCCCTTCCCCCCCCCGATGGTATGTGTCAATTTCCCACTATTTGCTGTGCAGCCGCATTTTGCCCCGCAGTTGTGCCCGATTTCCCTCGTGTCTACTCGATCCTCAAAAAACAGAATCGAATAGACACGGGGGAAATTGGGCGAAGCTGCGGGGCAAAATGTGGCCTCACAGCAAATAGTGGGAAATTAACACATACCGTTGCGGGAAAGGGAAGAGCAAGGGCGGAGCAGTGGCTTCTGGGAAATTGGTCTCATATTGATCAACAGCCCTTTGTTCAGACCACTTTATAATGGCATTAGTCATATGTTGTTTCAAAGAAGGATGAGCCAACCAGGGCCTCTTGACAAGAATGCACCACCTCAGAATTCCCAAAAACTTAGAACATGCTTCTATTGAACAAGGTTCTATGTTTAGTTAAACCTTTCAGGGAGATGGGATGGTCCTGAGTGAATCAGAGAAAAGGTTAAAGACTGCCATTGGTGGACTGGTGACAGAATTACTGGGCAGAGTGCAAGAATTCTAGAGGAAAACCAATACCAAGCAACAGATGTTAATACACTGGGGGATTAGAAGTGGCTATTAATTCTGTAAGTTGCAGGCTGCATTGTAAGACGAGGAAAGGATGTTTAAAGATTTTGTCTGGCATGCTAAAATAGGCAAGCCGTATGTCAGAATCAACTAGAACAGGAGCAAATAATAGCTGAACCAATACTTTATTTCTCCTTTTTTAGAGAAGCCTGAGACTGAAGCACATTTGGATGCTACAATATTAATTACCACAGCAGATGCAGCTATTTCCTATTTTTTCCTAGCAACAGCTCTATTAGAAGTCAGAGACAAAAATCACAAGTCCAAGATCACTCCCCAATCCATGTATATTGTACCGTACTGGTTCTATGGCTTTTCTGTAATTTTCTCACAGTCTTTATCTGGTAAAGGCAGGTACTAGTTGAGCTTAATGGAATACCCAGATTTTTCTTTTCAACCCATTAGGTAAAAGCATTGTAGTCTGCAGGTTTTTGCAGGTATGCCACTTTCCATGGTTTCCTAGAATCCAGACCTTTTCTGCTAAATTAGAAGTTGGAGATCTCTGGTTCTACCTTCCACCCTTTTGCCATGCTTTGGGCAAATTCTGCCTCCCCCTTCGTCCTTGGAAGATCTGCTCTCTGTCAGGTGTGCCATGCAGCCATCTGCTACCAGCTCTGAGCAGCTGGCACGATAGCCATATACTCTGGCAGGAGAGGTTTTCCAGCGGCGTGAATGACAGAATGCGCCACTGGTTCCTTGGCAAAGCAAGCAGTGCTTGTAGCTGGGAATTAGAGGGTTGTAAACCTGCTGGTTCAAAGGCAAATGGAATGGAAATGGTGCAGTGTGGCTAGCCAAGGGAGATGGCTTGACCCAGCCATTGCTGATCACCTGCAGAAGCACCCTTGGTCATTCCCTCTGGATGTATGTGTGCATTGGCAAGGCATGCTATGCCAGAGCATCTTGTTCCAGGTAGAGCCGCACACAGAAATTTTCATTGGGTTGTTTTGCTGGACAATAATAGTTATTTAGTTTACTTCTTCTTATACCTGTTTGGATTCTACCATCTATTTTTTGTGCATTTCCTTTGCCCTGCAACTTTGTGGTCTATTCTGAGCAGATATAGACAAAGAACATAAATATTCTGTGTTTTCTGCGTCAAATAGAAAACAACATGACCATTTTAGAGGCAATTATAATCCTTGATTGCACAGGGAAACATGCATTTCTCATAGCTAAAAGAAGGGAGTGAGAGGAGGATACAAAGAGGAGGAGGAGGAGGAGGAGATTGGATTTATACCCCCACCCTTCACTACCCAAGGGAGTCTCAGAGTAGCTTACAAACTCCTTTCCGTCCCCCTCCTCACAACAGACACCCTGTGAGGTAGGTGAGGCTGAGAGAGCTCTGACAGAAACTGCTCTTTTTTCAAGAACAGCTGTGCCAGAACTATGGCTTGCCCAAGGTCATCCAGCAGGTGCAAGTGGAGGAGTGGGGAATCAAACCCGGTTCTCCCAGATTAGAGTCTGCACACTTAACCACTACACCAAATTGACTCTCTTGGCAAGAAAAAGTATATATGGTAAGGGAACTAAAAACTCCCCGTCTGCTCCCCCCCCACACTTTACCTTACCTTACCTTGTTGTGCTTAGTTGATTTCAGCATTTCCCAGGAGTTCTTTCTGTTATAGATAGATGATCTGATCCATGGGTTCCCAACCTTTTGGAGCCTGTGGGCACCTCTGGAATTCTGACACGAGGTAGTGGGTGCAGCCACAAAACGGCTGGTACAGGAGGCAGAGCCACACACACACAAAGAGGAAATCCAGCTGCAGAGGAGAAGAGGGGCAATTTGAAAATACACTGGGAAAGAGGAGTAAGAGAATAAAAGCAACACTGTGGTGGCAGCTACTGCCAAAGCAACATTGTTTTCATATGCACAGCCAATCAGATCTCCAATGGCCAGTCAGAAGCTGGGCTGGGCAAGAGTCCCACCTGCTGCAACCCACTTTCTGAAAACACTTGGCAGGCACCAGGAAAGATGCTGGCCATGCCCCTGGACACCATGCTGGGGATCCCTCGTCTGATCATTCTTCATTCAGAGAACTCTCGTGTCTCATTTGATTTGGTGTGTGTATGCCTATGTGTTTTTCTTCCTGTGAAGGGGGCAAAGCTTTAGTCTCTCTCTCTTCCCTCTAGTGTCAACAGCCCTGCCTGCTCTCCAGTGGGTACCAGCAACACTTTGTACCAGGTCTGTTTCTGGCATTAAACAAAATCTTCATGAAATAGCTGATGTTTATGAAGGCTCAGAATGCCCTTCCAAGCCATCACGAGAATGCAAGGATTGGTGGGAAGTTGAGATGGGTATGCACAGGGGCAGCTAATCGCAATAATCCTGTTTCAAGTACATCAAGTAAACTCATATGGCATGGTAACATCACATGTTCAGCATGGCTCTGCCATTCTACCTTTGGAGCCTTTAAGGGTTATTTGGGAGAGGCTGCAATCTAGCTGCTGTCATGACTGTTTCACCCCAGGCTGAATGAGGGGGTGGATCAACTATGAAACTAATGAAGCTTGAGCTTCAGGGCCCCTAATCCTGGAGGGACCCTGAAACAACTTTTTTTTTTTAATGCGTGAATTTTTCAACAAAATTGATGGATTATTTTAAGTGTTTATTATTAAAATAAGGCTGTTTTAGTGACAGAATCATAAACCAATGGGTTAAAGTACTTAATATTGACCATAGAATATGCTCTAATGCCCATTTCATATGGCCTCAAGATGTCCCTTTAATTGGTCAAATTTCAGAATTTTCTCAGAGGATTGCAAAACCTGAACCCCCAGCTATATGGGCTCGCCAAGCTTGCCAGAATCTATTCATAGCCTAGGAAATTTTTATTCACACAAGTGACTTTGATACCAGTACAGAAATTTTAATCAAAACCTGAGATGTAGTGGTTAATTTTTTTAAAAAAAATTATGGTCGTCTGCCATGGAAGAACCCCATTGAAGAAGATAACAGTGGTTACCAGACCTCCTTGCTGGTGGGAAGGGGCTCACTGTATGGCCCATTCTCAAGGGCTCCACTCCACCACCCTGTTCTCCACCATTTGGGCCTTGAGAACCTTGCAAGGGCAGCAAGGTCCTTTGGACCTTGTTGGATGTTGCCCTATTTGAGAAGAGGCCCCCATGACAGTTGAGAAAAGGCCCCCATAATAGTTCAAGCTTCAGGGTCCCAAAAATATAGGTCTGCCACTGGCTCAGATGCAGCTTGGATTAGGCGTGAATTGTCCTGGAGAGTTTAGCGTTTAAATGGTTTACATGCATAGATAGGATTGCCAACTTCGGGTTGGGAAATTCCTGGAGATCTGGGGGTGGAGACTGGGGAAGGCAGGATGTGGGAAGTGGAGGAACCTCTGTGGACTATGATTTCATAGAGTCTAACATCCAAAGCAGTCATTTTCTCCAGAGGAACTGATCTCTGAAGTCTGTGATAGGGTTGCCGGGTCCATCTTTGTCCCTGGTGGGGGACTTTAGGGGGCTGGGCTGTCTTGGCTGGATGTCACAGAGACCACACACTGGAAGCTTGTAAACACAGTCCAGAATCAAGGTCAGTCAGAGCCGAAAGTCAAAGAGCCAGAAAGTCAATTCAAGGTTGCAAGGACAAGGAGCGGCTGCTACACACACGCAGGAGCAGGTCTGAGTGAGGAAAGTTGCTGCTGCGTTGAACCGAGTGTACTGAGTGCTTTTGAACAGGTCCTTCCTGCCCTGGGGTTGAGTCTGCAAAGGCTTACAGCTCTTCCTTCTGCCTCTGCAGGAGCTGGAGTCTGGCACTCCTTCTTCGCTCCTGCATAGTCAGCCTCTGGCATGCCTTACGTCTGGGGCACTCAGGAGCAATGTTCCCTCTAAGCTGTGGAGTCCCGTGAGCAAAACTTCTACTTGGTAAGCTACTGGCATTAAAGTTGTGAGTGAGCCATTTGGCTACTGCATGCATTAGTTTGCTCTGGAGCCATCCTTCCTGAGCTAAGACAAAAATGTGTGAGCTGGAGCCTTAAAAAACTGTGAGCCAGCTCACACTAACTCAGCTTAGAGGGAACACTGCTCAGGAGAACTAGGCAAGGAGTCTGGCCTTGGGGTGTCTGCAACTGGGGGTGCTGGGCCAGGCTCAGGATCGGCCTCTCCTTCTGGGGACTCTTCCTCCTCAGGTATAGTTAAGGGTTCTTCTTTTGGGCTGACTCCAAAGGAGGCTGGGCTGCTCCCCGCCTCTTCCTTATCTGAGGAGTAGTCAGCCTCAGCAGACCTAGTACCCATGACAGGGGAGTTCCCAGAGGGGGCGTGCTGGATCCTGCCAGCTGTGAGCTGGAGGGCCCCACCCACCCAATCTCTGAGTGGCACTGCTGCTCGGTGATTGGGCGCACAGGGCCCTGTACCGCTGGCTGCATGCACTTAAAGGGGTCCCTTTAAGTGTCCACAGCTGAGGGCCCCACATGCCCGATCTCCGAACAGCAGTGCTGCTCAGAGATCGGGCATGCGGGGCTCTGTCCCACCAGCTCAGTGCACTTAAAGGGGTTGCTTTAAGTGCATTCAGCTGGCAGGACAGGGGTTCCTTTAAGTGCTCGTATCCAATGGCCCTGTGTGCCCAATCTCTGAATGCAATGCCTCTCAGAAATCAGGCACGTGGCCTGCAGCCGCCCATCTCTCTCCTCTCTCTCAAGAGAGAAGGGTGGCTGCAGGTGTTGGGGCTTGGGGGCGGGGCTTCCCCCACCAGCCAGCTGTCCAGGTGGCAGGTAGAACCCCCCCAAAAGTGGGTAACTCCCGCCAGACTGGGGGTCTGGCAACCATATCTGGTGATCAGTTGTAATTCCAGGAGATCTCCTGGCCCCACGCGGAGGTTGGAAACCCTACGTGTACAGAAAGTCAGTCATAGCACAGTAAAGTCATGTAAAAGTTACATACAATCCTTGTGATTGAAACCACACATTTATCCCTAGTTTTATTTGGAAAGTGATATGGATATTGGCTCTTTCTTATAAATATATGTACATGCATATATGCAGGATGTATGTGTGTTCACTATAACGTATGAATGGGATTTAAGTCAGGGGTTCCCAACCATTTTGAGCCTGTGGGCACATTTGGAGTTTTGGCACAGTGTGGTGGTCTCAGCATCAAAATAGCTGTCACAAAATGGCTGCCAGAGGAGGAACCAGCTACAAAATGATTGCCACAGCTTAACTTCAGTAACACAGTGGAGATCCTTGTGCTGTGGTGGCAGTTGCACCTTGTTGACGTCCTCTGGCTTAAGTCATCTGCATGTGTGTGTTTAGAGGAGCAGAGAAGGGCAGTTTGCTGCAGTTTAGGAGCTTGACAGAGAAGCTGTTTGTGTTGTGGAGGAGAACTAAGAGGACTGACAAGCAGATCACCAAGCGCCTTTTGCTGCAAAAGGATAATTTATCTCTAAATGACTTTCTTGAAGCTAGGCAATCTCTGATCCGTGCACAGAGAAAGCGCCGTGGAAGCAGAAGCAGCGGCATCGGTGGTGTGATGCTAATGAGAGGCTGCTGCTGCTGCTCCTTGGGCCTGTTTGAAAACCAGAGCAGAGGGAATCATCACTTGAAGAGTTTATGAGGCCTGACGAATACTGACTGTGCCAGAGTACAGTGGGAGGAGGCATTGGCCGGGCCAAGTCCAGTCTCCATAGTAACAGGTTGAGAGGGCTCAGGACTGGAACTGCAGTGCTGGAATTTGAGTTGCCTCAGCAGATTTGTGTGTGAAGACCAGAACAGAAGCAGCTGAGAACTGAGGGTTAAGACTGGATAATTTTGCAGAATTGTGGTACAGAGGAGTCAGGCCAGGAATCTGTTATAACAACAAACATCAGATCACCTATAAACCAGAGCTGATGCAGATAGAGCTGGATAACAAGCAGGGGGGTACTGCTGTCTTCTCTATAAATAGCAAGTTGCATGTGGATGGAACAAATAACTTTTTATTTAGAAAGCTGTAGAGACACTCCAGTTTGTACCAGCAAGGTATCCATAGCAAGTAGTGTATATATGTGGGGTTTCATTCAATGAATTGCTCTTTGTCCTTACAATTCAAATTCTAAGGTCCCCCACCAAAGAACTCTGCTGCCTTACTCTAGGTTTCTCAGATCCTCTGGGATCTCAGAGCAGTAAGGTCAAAGGTGATCAAGGGGGCCCATCATGACTGACTGCCTAGGGCCACTGTGTCACTGCGGGAGATCAAACAATGAGGTAGGGAAACAGGAGGTTTCATGCCCCCTCTGTGATTTCATAAGCAGCTAAGCAAATTGCAGTCGGAGTAGCTATCACATTTGCATCTACATTATGGCATACAAGCAGAAATCAGCTGACACTGATGGGGGTGCCACGATGGACACATCAACAGTCAATGAGAAAATTATGACTGACTGTAAGGTAAGGTTAAAAGGAGCTGTGGTGGCTCAAGTGGTTAAGACGCTGAACTGCAGGCTGTGGAAGGTCGGTAGTTCAGCAGTTCAAGACCCGAGTTGCCGCATGACGGAGTGAGCTCCCGTCTCTAGTTCCAGCTCCTGCCAACCTAGCAATTCGAAAGCAAGAAATTACAAGTAGATAAATAGGTACCACTTCTGTGGGAAGGTAACAGCGTTTCGTGCACCTTGGTGTTAAGTCATGCCAGCCACATGACCACGGAAACATCTTTGGACAGTGCTGGCTCTTTGGCTTTGAAACGGAGATGACCACCGCAACCCTAGAGTCGGATTCGACTGGCTCTCGAGCAAGGGAACCTTTACCTTTTTATGATAAGGTTTACATCAAAGTAGTGCTTAATTAACTGAAAGCCAGTGCAGTACAATAGAGTGTTGGCCTATGATTTGGAAGGCCCAGGTTGCAGGTGATGTTGGGCTGATTGCTCTCTAACCTATCTCAGAGGGTTGTTGTGAGGAGAAAACGGAGGAGCACAGAACAGTGTATGCTGCCCCAAGCTCCTTGCACATAGGGTAGGATAAAAATGTACAAAATAGATAAATAAGAATCCCATAATTAGTGGAGGCAGAATTCAGCATCTGCCTAGAATTTACACTCATTTCTCCTGTGGGCTGGCTGTGGTTACTCCGGAGATCCGATTCCTACTGTAATGTCCTATTTTTCAGACCTGTCATCTGTGTAAATTAATATAACAGACTGATGCACAGAATTGGGAGTGGAAAATAAAATGAATGTGTCTCTTCCCACAGGGGATATTTGAGGTGAGGTGGATTTTTAATTCCAGATAAGAACAAAGTGTGACAACAGTTAGGAAGCTGACATGCCCAGACAAGCATCTGCTGCAGTGATCAGAATTGTTTTTTCTGCTTTCCATGACTATCTGCTATAGGGATGCGTGTTTGGTTTACCTGGGCTGTTTTTGAATAAATCCGGGTATTCCAGAAATGATCCCAAATGCTCCTGAAATCCTAGGACCAAAAGAAGTCAATTTCCCATAATTTGGGGAGTGTTTTGGATTTCATGGAAGCCAATAGTGGGGAGGAAAGGAGGAAAAGAGTGGCAGCCACTGGGCCCTGAGAAACAGCTGTTAGTTAGCATCTTTCTTCCATTTAAATTCCAAAGGACCAGCCCTGAGTTGGGAAATACCTGGAGATTTTGGAGGTGGGGCCTGAGGAGAATGGGGTTTGGAGCACAATGCCATAGAGTCCAACTTCCAGAATGGCCATTTTCTCCAGGTGAACTGATCTCCGTCACCTGGAATTCAGCGGGAGATCTCCAGCCAGCACCTGGAGGTTGGCAACCCTTGCCTTTCCCCTGGAACATAATTATATTTTAAGAGATGGTGACTAATAGCTGAGAAGGTCAGATAGACCTGGTCTCTCCCCCCAAGTACCTTTACATTTTAAAAGTGAGGTAAGGACCCAACTGATCTGGACTTACCACACCAGCATCATCCTGGCAGGCAGCCTCTCTCTGCTGCTGGCACTGGAGGTAGCAGAGCACATTCCTGCAACTGAAAATGGTGGGCCAGCCAGCTGGTTGACTACTGGAGTCCTGTGAGGCTCCCTGGCTGGCTCCCACAACCCCATGAGGCTTGGCTGCCTCGCAGGAATCTTCTGTGGCTGCTAGACTAGGGCTGCGATCACACATACAATTAGCCCCGCCATAGGCATGAATGCCAGACGGGTTAAAAGGGCGTGATCAGACGCAAACATCTGGGAAGTGCCCCATACCTGTTGGCAGCCCGTTTTGCTCCACCACAGAAGTGGAGTTAAAAGACACTGGGGAAAGTCTGGTAGCAAACGGGTTGCTACAGGCCACAGATGGGCTTTCCCCCATCTGATCACACCAGCGCGCTCACATGGCATCCAGATGGTCTGATCGGGCCATCCCAACTCTGTGCCATTCCCCCCACCCCTTTGCCGTATGCACATCATTGCACACTCCATAGGGAGCTCTCAGCTGCGATGCGATTCATCGATTCCCCATTTAAGTGCATTGGGAACAAACGGCAAAAAAAAAACAAAAAAAACCCTGACTCACCTACGGTTCGTCTGATCACACAGTGGCGGGCTGCCCCCGTAGCTTCCTAGGACTGTGTGATTACACAGCTGCGGGTCAATTTCCTCCGAGGGAATAGCCTCACTTCCCCCCGCATTATCTTGCGCATGTGACCGCCACCTAGGTCTACCCATAGGACATAATGGCCCATTATTTCCCATGGGTGGTAGAGAGGCCAGGTCTATGGGCCGTTATTTCAACAGCCAGATTTCAGTGATGGGCTAGATAAAGTTGAAATGATTGAGAGCGAGAGGGGAGAGAAAGAGACTAGTGTCAGGCCAAACAGGAGAGACAAAAGCTCAGTAAAAGGGGATGGGGAAAGAGGGGGATAAGTGAAGGATGAGAGTCCAGGCTTCCAGTGGGAAAGTCAACACACGCTCACTTTGAGCTGTCTGCTCACATTTGTTCTCATTGGCCCAAGACATTAGTAGGCATAAGCCTCCATGTGTCTTTTGTAATGTGATACCAGCGTCCAAGTTGCTAAAACCTCCCCAAAGCTCAAGGGGTTTGCAGTCCTGCTCCATTCTTATTAATGCACAGAGACAGCCAGTGTGATGTAATGGTTTATACCTAGTGTCACACTATGATTTGGGAGGCCCAGGTTTGAATCCCAGCTCTCTGCCAAAGGAGATGTTTGTGTTTTTGAAGAAATGGGTCTAAGTTCAGTGGACCCAGCTCAGGTTCTCTGCAGCTACACAGCAGCTATGGGGAATTTAAAAATTAAAATAAAGGAGTGCTCAAAAAGGCTCAGAATGGCACTTTGAGTAGAGGAAGGTCTCATGCTTTCTCCCCCAAGACATTTTCTTGTGCTGAAATACTGCCGGGGAAAGTTATTTCCCCATTTTTGCTGTTCCACATGCACAGAATACTCAATGTGGAACAGAAAAGTGGGGAACTGTTGGGTGATAGTGAGATATTGAAAAAATGGTATTTAGCAGAGATAAGATAGACCAGCAGAGCCAGAGTAAAATATTTCAGACTCAGAGTCCATGTGTGATTAAAATATAAAGTTTTTTTTACTACATTCTAGTATTTATTTATTTATTTATTTATTCAGGTATTTCTACCCCGCCCTACCCCGCAAGTGGGAAAGGGTAACTGGGATTAAAATAACAAAAGAGCATAATCGGCTACATCCTTACACTACAAAGACAAAACTAGAAAAGAGAGATGATGGCTGCTCTTCTTGTTCTTCAGAATACCAAAAACCAAAGACGGGAAGAGAAGCCATAAAATGGTAATACACCTTGGCACTTTAGTCCCAATCAAATTCCTAGATCAGGGAGAAAATTCCCGAGCTTCCTATATCTAAAGAACATTGGTTGCATGAGAAACATGTGACTTCCTGTGAGTAACATAAACAAACATTTAACCCCAGATATACTGAGTGTTTTCAACTTGTAATACCCAACAGGAACTCCCCACCCCCAGGGCTATTTTGGAAGAGGAAAGGGGCTCAGGGGCAAGGCAGGAGCCCTTCCTCCCCTCATGATGGTGTTATGAGCCCATTTGGTCTCTGTTTTTTGAAAGGCATTTTCTGCAGTTGCTGTGTGGATGTGGAAAATCCAGGTTGAGTTTGGAAACCCAGACCCAGCTCTTTAAAAACACACACATCTGGTTTGCTCCTGTGACATAAAAGGTTGTTGGGTGACCTTGTGCCAATCGCACAGCCTAACCTACCTCACAGAGATGCTGTAAAATCCAGGTTGAGTTTGGAAACCCAGACCCAGCTCTTTAAAAGCACAAACATCTGGTTTTCTCCTGTGCCATAAAAGCTTGTTGGGTGACCTTGTGCCAATCGCGCAGCCTAAGCTACCTCACAGAGATGCTGTAGGATAAAATGGATGTGAGCACAACTAGGTCAGTTCAAGGTGCTGAGGAGGACCTACAAAGACATGAAACATTTGAGCCCTAATTATCAAAGAGCTTGCTACGGCCCCTGTATTTTAGCATGCAACCTTTAAGACCAATCAGGAATACTAACCCTTTTCAGATGAAGAAGAAGAAGAACTGGTTTTTATACCCCAGTTTTCTCTGTCTTGACTTCTCAAAGCAGCTTACTATCCCAGAATTTGGGGAGTGTTTTGGATTTCATGGAATCCAGTAGTGGGGAGGAAGGGAAGGGAGGAAAAGAGAGGAACCCACTGGGACCTGGGAAACAGCTGTTAGCATCTTTCTTCCATTTAAATTTCAAAGGGCCATTCTTAGAATTGCCAGCTCTGGGTTGGGAAATTCTTGAAGATTTTGGGGGTGAGGCCTTTCCTTCCTCTTCCTACAACAGTCATCTTGTGAGGCAGGTACGGCTGAGAGAGTTCTGAGAGAACTGTGACTGGTCTGAGGTCACCCAGCAGGCTGCATGCGGAGGAGTCGGGAATCAAACCCAGTTCTCCAGATAAGAGTCCACTGCTCTTAACCACTATACTATGCTGGCTCTCAGGTATTCTAAAAGAGGGAACAAGCACTCAGCAGAAGTGGAATGATAGTGGCAACCTTGGCCCAATCTACACGTGTTCACTGAAACATATGTATAGAGCCTATGTACCTACAGATCTCTTCATGTACAGATTGCATGGACAGAGCCCTGTGTCTGCAAATTTGCCTATGTGTTGGCTGTCTAATGCAGTCTGATAAGCTTGCCACACAATCCCACTCCATCCCCACACCAGTTTATTCTCCAGTTTTAAAACATTTGAAGGGGCTACTTCTCTTAAGCTTACCATCTTTTAACTAATAACGTTCCCAAGGGTACATTTCAGTGGCTGACCACCAACTTTGGAATGTCCTTTCCCCAGCAGAGATGGTATGTGCTATCAGACCATTGGCTCGAATACCCTTTAAGAGCAAGCAAGATGTCCCTGGGATCTTGGAACTGTAGTGTTGTTATCTAATCCTGAGTTCTTGGGATGAGTGATTGCTGGTTTAGCCTGTTGGGGCAAAATTCAGCAGATGTCTAGTAGCACCTTAAAGACTAAATATAAATTTTGATTTTTTTAAAAAAAGAAGACTTTACAATGCTTCTGGACTCTTGATTGATTTTGGGATGAGTGAGGCAATCTGCAATATCAAATTAAATAAACAAGCAAAGTAAACAAGTCTCTGACCCTTTCATATCCCCTGTTCTTATTTTCACACTAGAGGCCTAAAAGCACTGTGCTTCTTCAACTGGTATGTTGCTGGGGTTTTTTTTACCGACGTATAATCAAAGTACACATGACATGTGACATGAGTTGGGTCACGGCTGCCTGACCTGACTCTCAGTCATGCATTCGCAAAAGGGCAAACCTCTCAGTCACTCCAGCAGTTCCAAATACCGTGAGGGAAAGGAGGGGCTTCGGGCTTCCCTTCCTTCCATACCATTTTCACTAGTGGAGAAGGCTATAGGGGGCAGTTTGCCCCTTCCTTGTCCTCTGCACGCCGTGGGATGGCGGAAATGGTCAAGTCGGGTGCCAGAAGCTCCTCCTTCCCCCTTCTGGCATTTGGAGCTGTGCAAAGAGATTCAGAAGTTTGTAAAGGTTAGTTTCTCCACATGAACGTGTCACTAAGTGTCAGGTGTGGCACCTGTGACCCAACTCATGTCATGCTTAATGTGTATTTTGGCCTTAAGGAAGGCATAAATTTGCTGGGAAATGGGGGGCTTGAAAGGGGGTGGAGAGAGGCAAGGATCGTAGAGATGTTTCACTTGTCAGGGAATCCACTAATGAAGTTCTCTCCTAAGAATGTGCGGAGGCGAACGTACTGCTGCTGAGGCGGCATTTCCAGCATGCCTTCCTCTGGCCATGGAAGGTTAATTTTATTGTGTCTCCCAGGGATCTAGTAATTGGTGAGTGTGCCTACTTCTAATCAGTGCATGTGCAGCGGTGCGGAGCCACGAGAAGCCGTTCACAACCCTTTGAAGCTTCCCCGTTTGTGGTTTGTTCTTTCTCCCCCTTCTTCTCTTTTGAGATCTCTGGCTTCTGTTCCTGACCCCCCACGTGCAAACAGCACACTCCGGGGAGCCTTATTCCTTTCCCCCTCCCTTCCCTTAACAACCTCACGCTCATATTTTCTGAGAGAGAGAAGCCACTAAAAACCACGAGGTTTGTTTCTTGACAAATGTCCCATTTTCACAGGCAGTTGAACTGAACTGCAGCTTGTGCTCCATTCAAACATGTCAATAAACATTATTGCAAAGACGTAGAAGCCATAATGGGAATGTATAAAACTCACCTTTATTGCTTCTTGCCATGAATTTACACACCGCTCTAAGCAGCTTTTACTCCTGCAGGAGAAAGCTAGAGGATTTCTGCCGTTTCCCAGAAGGCTGATATTTCAGCTTTGAATAAGGGCTTGCTGGTCTATGACTTCTTTGGATATACAGCAAGCACTGGATAGCCCATGAACACATGAAGCTGCCTTATGTGAAGGAGGAGGAGGAAGAAGAAGAGTTGGTTTATTCCCCAAACTTCACTACCCAAAGAAGTGTCAGAGTGGTTTACAATCTCCTTCCCCTTCCCCTCCCCACAACAGGCACCCTGTGAAGTAGGTGGGGCTGAGAGAGCTCTGAGAGAACTGTGACTGAACCAGGGTCACCCATCTGGCTAGATGTGGAGAAGTGGGGAATCAAACCCAGCTTTCCAGATTAGAGTCCTGCTGCTCTTAACCACTACACTAAACTGGCTGTCGCTACACAAAACTGACCATTGGTCTGGCAAGGTAGGCACTGTCCTCTACCCTGGCTGGCAGTTGCTCTTCAGGACTTCCAGACAGAGATCCTTCATATAATCTGTTACTTGATGCTTTTAACTGGAGATTTCAGGGATTCAACCTGGGACTTTCTGCACACCAAGCAGATGCTCTACCACTGAGCCAAGGCCTCTCCACACAGAGTTACATTCATTTCACACCCCATATGAAAAGCTGCTGCTTTGAACTATTTTGCATTTACCCTCATGGAAAAAAAGATGGTAGATTAATGCATGAGAAGAGAGTTTTTCCTCCCATGAAAAGACTTTATTAAGTGTTGCAAAGCACTTGATATAACTTCCTGTAATTGTTATAAAATAGCATCTGATCTAGTGGCTGAAGCACAGCATTTCTGTCTGAACTTTATTTTATATTATTTGCAGGACTTAAGAATCAAGTTATTCTGCAAAAGAGCATCCCCCCCCCCACCAGTACCTGCACAGATGATGATGGGCAAATGCAGAACATTATGGTTTAGATTTAGGGTTAAGATTAGAAATGCTTGAAGCAGGGCTCTCCCACAACATACAAGCAGGATCGAGAGAGCCACCACAAACTAAATACTACCCTGACCATTATGATAATTTCAAATTTACTTCACAAAACAGCAGAGTGGAATTGCATTTGAATGAAACAGTGCTTACACTTTAAAAAGCAACAGGCCCAAAACGCCTCGTATGAACGGGACCTGAGTGTGTCATAGGCTGTGGCATTTGATTTTACTATATGCACACATGGGACAATGCCATTTCAGCCCTGATGCATCTCATTCAAGGTTCCATGTAGAGATGGAATGAATATCCATGATTTTCATATTCAGGAGCAAAAAATTACATGTTCACAGCCATCAGCAACATCAAGTATTATGTATACATTTTAAATATTTATACTTTGCCTTTTCATTCATGGAATTTCTAAGGAAGCTAAACAAATAGTTGTCTCCACAACACACACATATACAGAGAGAACAATAGGACACCAGTCAGCAATAAATCAATATACCTACTTCTCAATATGGTCCCATCTGTGAATTCTTAAATCCGTGGATTAGGAGGACCATCTAGAAAGAAGGGACTCATTTTACAAACTTGGGGGAACCCCCCAGGTTTGCAGAAAAATGTAAAAGTTCAAAAAAAATGAGGGAAATTTTAAATACTCCCCCAACAGAGGGATGTTGCCTGCACATGTGCGGACAGTGCTCTTCCATTGCCCAACAGCATCCACCCTCCTCACTGAATGTGGGAGGCCTCGAAGGAGGGAAAGCCATTATTGTTATTCCCCTCAGGCTTCTGGAGAAGAGTACGGATAGTTGGCTGAAGTGGCTGGGTGAAGGGGGAAAACAGAACATCTGGGGGAAGCGGGAGGCAGTAAGGGAATAGGTGAGGTGGAGCTGGCAGAAGTTCAAGCAGGTGGGCAGGAAGAGCAGGATCCCTTCTGCCCTACTGCTGCATCAGTCAGTCAGTCAGGTGAAAGAGATAGCACTGCAGGTGAGTGGGTGGGTGGGTGGTGTTGGAATACACAAGGTCTATAGTGCATCTCTTTGAAGATGATCAGAAGAATACCCTACAGGGAGCATCTGACGTTAGCAAGGCTGGATTAGGGACTTCCCTCAATTTAAATTACATTCTTTCTGTCTCCTGATTGGCTCCTTTTTGGAGACTTCCCACTCTTACTGAAATCACATTCAGTGTTCCCTTCTGCAACGTAGTTAATCAGACAGTTAAGACTCTCTCTCTCCCCCTCCTATTCTATCAAAGTTTATTCTTCTTTAATAAACTGACATATTCTTTAATCAGTCCAGTGGCACCTTTAAGACCAACAAAGTTTAATTTGCATGCATGCACACTTCTTCAAATACATTGAAACAGACTTCATCAACCATTACATGTAGGTGGGAGGGTTTGGTTGCCAGGAAGGGCTAATTGGAGTCAGGATGCATAAGTAACTGAGCAATAAGTATCACTAAACTTGGATTAAAGCAGCTGGCACAACCTGTGAATAGCAACAAATTAGCATACAGATAATAAAAGAATTAACAAACAGATAGAAGAACTGAGTGACTTAGCATGTGTAGTGAGATAAGAATCCAATATCTCTGTTAATCCCTGGGGGTTCCAATGCCCTTAGTGTTGTTCTAGTTTGTTTCTGAAATCCCTTTGCAATAAAACAGCTACTTTAAGGTTCCCCACTGTGTGTCCTGGAAGGTTGAAGTGTTCTCCTACAGGTTTCTCAATTTTGTGATTCTTGATGTCAGATTTGTGTCCCTTTATCCTTGGCATAGGGTTTGACCTGTTTGCCCTATGTAGAGAACTGAAGGGCACTGTTGGCATTTAAGGGCATTTACAATGTTAGAAGATGAGCAAGTGAATGAGCCTGAGATGGTGTCATTGATGTTGTTAGGTCTGGTGATTGTTCTGTCTGGGTGTATGTGGCTGCAAAGTTGACATCTGGGTTTATTGAAAGCCCTGGTACCAGTGTCCATGTTCAAATTAGATGTTGTATTATTTTATTCTAAAACTGAAATTACATCCTAAATTTACTGTTTTGTTTCAGCTTGAGTTTGAAATAGGAAAAGGCACTCCTGAAATGTTGACATTCTCAAACTTTACATTCCAAAATTTCAGGGTTGGGGGTAGTTTGGGTAGACTTGGTATCTGAGACTAGATGCCAGATGGAGCCCAGATCTACCAGCACTGGATATCCTGATGTGCATAAAGATTGCATCTGAGGTACCATGTGCTGAACTTTTAGTAAAGACTAGGTAATGGCTTTACTGTCTAGGGATTGCCATAGACAAGACTTCCGAGGACTGGACTTTATGCTCATGGTTCTTTGCTGGCTGGGCCAGATAAGTTCTACATGATCACTTGCAATCGTTACTTCCATAGTAGCCATGCTATTTAAAAAGATTCTTATTGACATCCTCTGTAGTTTCTGATTATGATACCATTTTTTCTCAATAATTCTATTTATATTTGACAACAGAAATGCCTTATGGAAAAAGTCAGCCATATGGCACAACTACTTGTTTTGAGAAAGAGACATTGTTGACCCTTAGCTATTACTAACTTGAGAAAGATTTAAAGCAGTAATGAGCTCTGACAGTCACTGAATCACAGTGATAGTTGGAAGTTCAACAGGAACCTTCTTCTTTGACTCTGCTTGAATTTTAATGGGCAGTCTCTGTGATGACTCATAAACTTTATGACTGAGTGATGCAGGCAGCCCAGTCAGATAATGATGCCACAGGTGTGTGGCAGCAACTTGGGAGGAATAAAGAGATGGAGTCGTATTCAGGCTTGAACAGAAGCACTGAAAAGACAAAGTTGCTGCTAACTGGTGTCTCTCAGCAGCTGATATACCTTTCTGTGGAGCACCACATTATCTGTGTGACAATAGACCCTTTCATGCCTCTACCCACAATGCCAATCAGGAAATTAGACAGAATAATGGAACTGCAAAGGATAAAAAGGCATAGCTGTTAGTGAAGGCATGCCAATGGAACTTACTGCATCCCTACATATGATGCCGCATTCTCTACTGCTGGACAAAAATTCAGTAAAGCTTTTATAGAAGCAAAGTAGTTTTTATTAATTTACACCCTTCTCTTTTCCCTAAGGTTGACCCAAAGTAGCTTACATGAGTTAAGCTGACACTAAATATTATAAACATACAAAATTTATTCAGGTGTACACATTTTTTAAAAAAACTTACTCATTAAAAATATTCACATTCAGACATGAAAATTTTTCCAACATACATACATAGATGGGTTAGTGCTGTGCAACTGAACCAAACACGTTTTGGCCCCAAAGGGCCTTCCTCAGTGGTCACAATCCAAAATACAAACTTGACATACATTCAAAAAAAGTTTTTTTCACATCAGATGTTAAGTACATATGCAATATAAGGCCAGATGTTGTATCCTAAATATTGATTACAGAAAGAAAAAGAAGGGAAAGGGAAACAAAGAAAAATTCATTATAGTTTCCCATGTACTTACATTACTACTAATTGAAAAATAATATATATAAAAAGTAAGAATTACCTTATATGTATATTATATGTATATTATTACCTTATATGTATATTATTGTTGTACCTTATATGTATGTTATTGTTGTATATGATAGGCCTCAGGTATAGCCAATTAAAGTCCACCAATACTTCTAAATATAAAAGGGAATGGAAAATTACATACATTTATATTTTTCAAAAAGAAATTCTTCTTTTATTAAAAAAAATTCAAGAAATTTTGAATTGGCCTACTAACCTGGCAGCATAGATTTGCGTGAGTTGAATGTATGTCACTCCATCCTGTACAAATTCTGGTACAGGTTACTATACTGTCCACCATATATAGCATTACTAGGGTGATGCAATCACCAATTAACTGTGCATTTCAATCAGGAGAGATGCAAAATAGAAGGAGGGGCAGAAGGAAGAGCAACCATGAAGTGAAGATGAGAGAAGGATTTTGTACTCACAACTACTGCAAACATTCATAAAAATTCATAAACGTACAGATTTCATGCAAAGAGCAGGTCCAGTCATCACAAACAGCAAGTCCAGACCACTTCCTCATTAAGTCCATATGGTGCCCATGTTTTTAACTTACTAATCCAGAACAGTTCTCTTCTCAGGAGTATTCTGTGTATATTCTGGCCTGAGGTCTTCACAGTCTCTATAATCCAAAATATTTGGATTATAGCCTGATCTTGTCAGATCTTGGAAGCTAAGCAGGGTCAGCCCTGGTAGTATTTGGAAGGGCAACATCCAAGGAATACCAGGGGTATGATGTGGAGGCAGGCAATGACAAACCAACTCTGAAATGTCTCTTTCCTTAAAAATGAGTCTAGCTCACCACCTAATGGTACATAATACTAAAAGAGCTAGAACTTCTGTCTGCCAGACAATCTTAGGATTTCCTGGCTATTCTAAACACACTGTCATGTGACAATTATTATTACATCATTCTCCCCTCTTCCTTTTTATCCTCACAACAACAACCCTGTGAGCTAGGTCAGGCTGAGGGTGAGTGACTGGCCCAAAGCAAACTTCCATAGCAGAGTATCCTGGTCTGATGCTTTTACCACTGTACCTGCTGACCCTCCTGTGCATTCTGAATGTTAGTTTTTCTTTAGAGGTGCCACTCAGTTTGCAGCACACATGTCTGGCAGGTCAACATACTGTTTTCAACATTGTTTATGATCTGAACCTCTGATTATCTTGTTGTCATCCAACTGAAGCAATGACAAACAGCTTAAAAGGGGATCAAATAGATTCATTGAAGATAGGTCTATCAGTGGCTACTATGCACGGTGACTGAGGGGAACATTAATATTCAGAGGCACTAAACCTTTAAATTCCAGAGGCAGGAGGAAACATTAGGGGAAGGTTTTGGCTTCTATGCCCTGTTTGTTGGCCCTCCAGGGAAACTGGTTGGCCACTGTGTGAGACAGGATGTTGGACTAGATGGACCACTGGTCTGATCCAGCAGGGCTCTTCTTATGGTTTGTTTTAATGTTGTCAATGTCAATGTTGTCAGTGTATGTCGATGTTGATAGGATCTTCCTTCTTTTCTTAACTTCTTGCTGCTGTAACAAACATAAAGTTTATGGAGACAAATACTGACTTTTCTTCTCTCAAAGTCCAGAAGGGAGACTAAACACTTGCATAATACAATTTGGGTTTTTTCTTAAAGAGTTTTAATTTCACACTCTGTCATTATATTTCTGTGCCAAGTTATTTGGCAGGCTAAAAGTGGCTGAGAGACGTGGGTTTTCTTCCTGAAATATATGCAATATTTTAAAAAGTCTCATTCAAAAATCTCCTTCTGTTTAATTTCTATGATCATGTTGGATCTTGTGCCATTCCAAGCACAAACTGTTCTCTTAATATTCATTGCTGAATGTCCTGGAATCTAGCCCCATACAGTTGGCTGATCCCAATTAATGAGAATGCATTATTATTCCATTCCCATTGCCCACAAGACTGTGCCTAAGAACCTGAGCATATGTATCCCTGTGTTAGCTGCTAGGCTCTGTGGAGATTCTTCATGTAAATGGGAAGTTTGAAGGAGGAGAGCAGAAAGACTGAGACATCAGAAAATAAATCCATCTGTAGGAATTCTTCTAATAAATTCATTTTCACAGATGGGTTGATGAGATCACCCTGGATCATCTGTCTGATAAACAACTCATTGTCCCTTCATGTGTGGGGAGTGGCTGAGAATGATTTTTTAAAAAAAATAATAATGGAAAATTAGACCACAGAAAGCCATGGTAACCAATAAAATCTTCTAGGCTAAGGCACCTCCACACTAAGGAAAAACTGGGCTGGATCCCTAGTGAAAAAGGAGGCTATGGTGGCAACCATAAAAGCCACATAAGCAAAAGCCATGTGGGATGGCAGTAGTAATAAAGAAGGGAGTTGAGCAAGATGGAGCAAAAACCTGGTGGGATCCAAACCACTGTGGATCCCTTTTGTTTAAGCTGGAAGAAAATGCCAGATTCCTATCGTTGTTTCTGAACTGTAAAAAAGAAAAAGAAAAAAAGATGTAATTGTAGTGGTTTCAGTTTTTGAAAAAAGAACTTTATGCTGGAGTTCACCTGTGCATCTGCATCAAGTTCTGGTTATACACAGCCACATTACTGAAGTCACATCGTAATTTGTTGGGAACATATGTCTTTCCTGTACCAAATTTGCTGAAATCAATGGCAGTTTCCAGGTGAGGTTATCTGAAAGTGCTGGATTTTTTTTTTGGGGGGGGGGGGAGATGGGGTGCTGTAAATCAGAATGGAAAATCAAAAGAAAATATATAATATGACTAGATCTGGGATAGGATAAGACTGGGTAGAATGCAGCTGGGCTGTGGTATAGCTGTGAATTCAGTATTCTAAGGGCTTATCGGCACTTTGCGTGGGCTTGCTTAGATCTGGTGTGGTGGCTGAAGCCGTCCAATCATGTGTTTCAGAATTGGAATGGGAATCTCATCTTCTAACTGGAGGTACCTAAACTATCACTGGAGACCTCCAGTCTGTATTTCAGTTTCCATTGTCCTTGTAGGCCTCCTCATTTTTAAAAAAAGAATCATTGACTTTTTGGAGAGAATTTCACAATGGCATGCTCTTTCCGTAGAGGACTTAAAACTCTGTTTCTTTCTAATTACAAAGGATCTTGAACATTTATAAGAGAGACATAAAGGATGATCTCAGAAATCATGAGAGAGGCTGGCCTGTGTAAGAAAATCCCCAAAGAGACTAGAAATATGAATCTGAGAGGGAAAATTAGACATTACGAAAGACTAAGTGAATGGGATAATAAATCAGTTGGGGCCAGGTGTCATATTCTTTTTCTGCACTTGCAAAGGCCCTGTGCACCTATGAAGTGATGTAAATAATAAATTGTACTAATTTAAAGGGAAAAGCATAAGAAAGGCTTGAATGAAGGGGGGTGGGGGGAATGAAAGCATGAGTAGTTGCAAAGTGCTAGGAATACAAAAATGACATAACCACCAATCCATTCATGTTCTTAAAAGCTTTATCTCCTTTGGTTTATTTGGATTCTATTTCTGGCATTGCATCAGTTTTCCATGTCCCTGTTCCTTAATATGTTTGAGTTTTGTAATCTTGCGGTGTTCTTGTTGGGGAGTAGGGTTGCCAAGTTCTTTTCCGTCTGCGGCGGGGGACTCCCGGACGGCATCTTATTTATTTATTTATTTATTATTTAGATTTGTATCCCGCCCTCCCCGTAGTTTTCCCCTCAGATGGCTGTGGCCCCGCCACCAGCATGCCTGGCGTCATCACGTCACCTTCGGCTGACGTGCATGCCGGGGTGGGGTTTTCCCCGGGGCCTGATTCCGCAGCAGCGGAAATCGGGCCTCCAAAGCGGGGGGAAATCGCCCCCCCCGGAGGACTTGGCAGCCCTATTGGGGAGTGGTCTACACTGTCAGGCTCCTCCCTCTCCAGTTCCACTGGTTTACTCTCAGCTGTCTGCCTGGGTGTCTCCAACATGTCTCCCTAGGCCTCAGAACGGGGAAGGGGGTTGTGCCACCTTATTTCTTATCCTTTCCCCAGGACCACAGCTTTCCCCCCAGTTGCCTTCCCCTCCTGCACTATTGGTTCTGCCAAGACATGGGTGGGATAGGCTACTAGCCCTCAGTCCCTGCCTTGTATCTCCCTGGCCCTCCCAAGCCCAGGCCTCCTGGCCTGTGCTGCTGTTGGGCTTGTCTAGAGATGTGAAGGCCCAGAAAAAAACTGGAAATATTTGGGGGGAAAACATTTCCCCCCTTCTTTTTTTCCTGAAGCCTTATTTGTTTTGTTTTTTTCCAAAAAATTGAAAAAAAGAAAGGAAAAGAAATTGATTATGGAATGTTTTATTTTAACATGACGGATAGAATATTTTAAGACAAGGTGTTCAAATATTTTCCAAATCATTTCTAAAAAATATATATGGTATCAGATTAATCTAATTAATCTAATTTCTGTCCATTGAGGACAAGCAAGTCCTAGGTTACAAACTGAACTGTGGAGGCAGCTGTCTTCTCTTGGCCACTCTGATGTTGGGTCCCAGCTGCTTCCTCCACCTGCATCTGGACTTGGGGTGCTGTAAGGGGCCCGTGTTGTTGCCCAGGAGGGTGACAGACTCTCTGTCAGCAGGGGTGGGGGCCTGCTGGGAGCTGCATCCTCTATGACAGAAGTGGAGGGTCTGCTCTTGAATTAGGGTTGCCACTTCTGGGTTGGGTGTTACCTGGAGATTTGGGGGTGGAGCTTGAGGAAGGTGGGGTTTGGGAAGGGAAAGGACTTCAATGTGGCAGGATGCCATAGAGTCCAACTTCCAAAGTGGCCATTTTCTCCAGTTGATCTCTGTTGCCTGGAGCTCAGTTGGAGTCCCAGGAGATCTCCAGTCACCCCCTGTCGCTGCAGACCTCTGTGAAATGGTGCTCCTGAGGGACAGGTGACCCTGAGGAATAACATTGCAGAGGGCTGCAACAGAAAGCAGGAACTGGTGGAAATTGTCAATTTAGTTTGGATCCCTCCAGCTGGAACAAACAAATGCTCTCCTTAGACAGGTGGCATCTTCTTAAAACCTTCCTGTTTCCAAAGCTGCTCTTTCTCTTTTGCGCAATCCCTATTGGTCTTCCTATTACTTTACTCAACAAATGGCAGAAGGCAATGAACATCTTCCTGTGGCAAGGAAAGAAGCAAAGAACAAGCTTCAAGATCCTTAGGAGAAAAAGAGCCCAAGGTGGACTCAACTATCCTGATATATCACTGTATCAGAAGTCTGTAATGTTAGTCTCAGCTATCAAGTTACTATGCTTCAAAGACAAAGCTACTTGGGCACAACCTCTTTATCCTCTCCTACAACCCAAAACTATCCAAGAAGTATTATGGAATTCACATCAAATACGTCCTAAACTAATCAACAATGATATCTTTTTATCGGATATTCTTCACACATGGGATGCTCTCAGATACAAATTGCTGCCAGACACCTCCAGACAAGCTGAATTTCTTTTTCAAAGCTGGTTCCCACCGGGAAATAACCTCAACATAGCGCAGAAATTTAGAAAAGCCAGATTGACAAGAATTAAAGATGTCTCAAGCAAAACAGGCCTTCTCTCTAAGCAGATCTTGGAAAACAAGTTACACGCTCCTATCCCTTGGTTCTTCTACCTTCAACGTAATCATGTTATGTCTAGTCGGAAAATTTTCTCCCCTCAAACACCTCCTAACTCAGCCCTCGAAAATTTAATCGATTCAACGGGTACCTCATCCAAAGGACTAATTTCTAAGGTCTACAATATACTACTTAATCTTTATGATATGAAAGACATGCCTTATAAAAACAAGTGGCAAACAGACTGTGGCATCATGATTACGCACGAAATATGGGACAAAGTCTGATCCTCGCCTACAATCACTTCACCAGTCAACAACACACAACTGCAATCATATAAAATCATCACTCGTTGGTACCTGACTCCTCGTAAACTCGCGTTCTCCTCACCAAACTCATCACCATTGTGTTGGAGAAAATGTGGAAACATCGGCTCTTATGCCCACTGTTGGTGGGAGTGCCCATCCATTAATTCTTTTTGGCGAGAAGTTATTACACAGATTAAATGCATCACAGGCTATGAAGTACCCCTGAAGCCGGAAATCCTTTTCCTCAACATCTGGAAAGATCCTCAAATCCCATCAATCAGGAAAGATCTCATATTCGGCTTAATAGTGGCAGCTCGCACCTGCATAGCAGCCAGATGGAAGTCTCACCTCTCCCCTACAATTGAGCAGTGGTACACAAAAGTCTGGGACCTTTATATCCTCGAGAAAATTACAGACCATGTCAGAAGCATTGACCACTTTCCCCCCAAAACCACTTTCTCTGCAAAATGGCTACCCTTCTTCGAAATGATAACAGAAAAAAACATACAACCACACAATCAAATATATCTCAAACTATTATACCTTTAGTTATTCTATTCCTCATTCTACCAAATATACACAACACTGGTTGTTTATCAATGAGTATAAAGTTGTTAAAAATAATATAACTAATACACAATTCTCCAGTTAAATTTCTTCAAGACAATGTTCGGATCTACTGCTCTGTATTCTATGTACTTTGAAATCTTGGAAGTTAATGTTATATTGTTGTTGTACCTTGTTTCTAGAATTCTTAATAAAATCTTAATGATAAAAATTTAGTTTGGATCCAACCTTCTATATACATATCATTGGGACCTGAGTGCAAAGACAGATACTATCTAGTTCCTTCAACGTAAACTAGATGGCCTGTATGGCCCCTTCCAACTCTGTGATTCTATGATTCTAAACCATTAACAAGGTATGTGTGTGGGGGGAAATCATGGGAATCTGGGACATCCTAAATGAGGATGTATATATGATAGGAAAGACACCTAGATGTGAACCTGTACTGAGCATATAATTGGTTTGGAAGAATGTGTGTACCAGTTAGGGATGCCAGGCCTCCTGCTATAGTGGGAGACAACCCCCCCCCCCCAGCATCCCACTCCTTTTCCTGCTGGCACCTGAGGGACCAACAGGAGAAAAATGGAGGAGGGAACAGAAAGTGCACCAGCATGGATGCTCTAAGATTTACAAAAAAAATCTAGAGTTTTACCTTAGACTTTTTGTGAATACTAGAGTATCAAATATCATAACTTCCACTTTTAGCCAGACATAACATCAGTGTGCCAGCATAATGCACATGGCATCAGTGCCCCCCTCCATTTCTTCTGGGGGTTATCAGCTGCAGTCTGGCAACCCTAGTATAATCCCATTGTTTTGTCACTTATAAAAATATATAATATGGGTATAATCTAGTTTTAATAAGCTTTTGTTCTGGGGCAACTTGCTTCTTTGTCTGGTGTGCTTAATTACCACAACTGGAGGCATCCAAACAAAATTATAGAGACTCACGTGTGCATTCCTGTCTCCTCACCACATAATGAGCCATGGGGACTCACTGTGTAGGTTTGCTAGTCCCCTGGTGTGGTGGGACATTCCCCACCTCCACCTGATGTTTCCTGCTGCTGCTCAGAGCAGTGGAAGGAGAAAAATAAAAAATGGCCAGTGGCTGACAGTGTGATGTCAATTCTGGGAAAATCCAGAAACCTTGTATTCCCCAGCTCAGAGATCTTCACTCTTCTTCCTCCGTAGAGGCTTAAGGAAAGCGACAGGCAAGGCTCTGAGCCAGCAGCTGGGGGGCTTCGGAAGTGACAGGAAAGAGCATGGGCTCCCCCCCCCTTTTAAATCAGCAACCTTCAGCATCACAGATGCAATCTGTCACTTCAGATGTGTCCTGCATAGAGGATCTTTCTGTCCACCACACAAACTAGAGAAGGCTTGGGAACAACTATTCCCCCTCCTAGAGCACTATCTAGCCCTGAGATACAGGGACATATCATTGGCACTGCATCGCGGGGTTGGTTGTTGTGAAGAGAAATCTGTATTCATTCAACTCCCCACCCCCTATCTGAGGGCTCCACATATTCCAGTTCCACACATTTCAGCTTTAAGTGCTGTTGTCCAAGGTCTTTCTGGGTACCTGCTGAGACAGATGCTAATGATGGGGGAGGTGGACAGTGACAGTCTCAAGCTCTGCTGCATATTTTTTGTGCTGTTGTTGCCTGCCTCCTTTGAATGGGTGGTTAGAGGATTAAGAAGGGGAAGATGACACTGGCATCTGGTGCCCTCCAACATCCACCCCCCAAATGTGGAACCTGGGTGACAGAAGACCCCCAGGATCAACATGAGAAAAGAGTTGGAGGGCTGCCATGAGAGGGGAGATTTAACAAAAATTGCATGCATGGATATTTGCAACAGGATCCACCCCTATGTTTTCTTCTACCATATAGAATTAAGTAAGTGTCTATCCTGACAGTGAACTTTTCATTTTGCACTACCAGATCGCTGGTCTTGCTAATAAAACCTGGCAATAAGTGCTACGGTTTGAGAAACCAGTGAACCTCTAAGCTTACCAGGCTTTACCTCTCAATCAACTGTCTCTTGAAATGACAAAGTAAAACTTGTAGGCAGGTTTAAGTTCTGACGTTCCTTTTAAAAGCACATTGTTCAGTACTGGCTTCAGAAAAAAGATCTGCAACCAGTACCTGAGAACTTAGGTGGACAGAAAATAGTAATGTATAGGGATGGGCACAAACCAGCTGATGAACTAAAGTTTGTCACAAATTTTAGCCTGTTTGGTGTTCTGAAAAACCGGTACGAACTACCATGAATCTTGGCAAAATTCATGGTGGCTCATGACAATTTCTGCTTTCTGCTCTTAATGAGAAACAGCTGAGCAGCTGGGAGCTCCCCACCACTCAGCTGTTTGATTTTAATGGCTCTGAGCCATTTAAACCCTGCTTTTAGCTCCCCACAGCTTTTCACAGGAGCAGAAAGCAACGTTTAAAGGGCTCAGAGAGATTTAAACCACAGCTGCTTTCTGTTCCCTGTGACTTTCTGGCGGGAGCAGAAAATAGGAGCTTAAATGGCTGTGCTTCCTGGAAAAAGCTGTGGGGAGCAGAAAGGAGGGTTTAAATGGAAGTGGTGAAAAGCCTTCCTGGGGGTACTTCACCCCCAACTTTCTGGTGACCATGGCTCACCATGGCCAGCAGAAGGTGCTAGGGAGGTCCCTTCCAAGGGATCCTCCCCCCTTTCTGTTGTTTTTCAGGCTGTTTTCTGCAGTACTTTTAAAGTTTAAAGGGACTACAAAAGACAGCCCGAAACAACTGAGTGGCTGTTTTTTGGGTTTTCTGTGAACTCCATTTAAAGGGACTGTAGTCCCCATCGACAGGGTTTGCAGAGCCACAAACCACATGAACCAGTTCGGTTCATAAATGACCCACTGGCTTCAGTGCCTTCAGATCATTTGTGTCATTCCCCCCTACATTATCAATACCGACATTCACATTGATAAAACCTTGCAAAAAATAAATCAAAATCAAACACTCTAGATGTGATATGTATGACTGTATGAAGGTGCATTTGTCTGCAGGAGCGTACTTTAGCATTTCTAAAATACACAAAAAGAATCTTAATGCAGTCACATTGATATTTACTTTTTGTGATGTTTGACCAATGCATACCACATCAATGTGTACAATTTGCATCTAACACACAGTGGGAAAGAGATCCCAATTAACTTAATTCTGAAACCTTTTCAAACGCTTACCCCCCCCCCAAAAAAATATTTTATATATATATAAATTTTATTATTTTTTCCAATACTACAACACTAAATCTATTGGGATAGGGGAGTGGAACACTAATACACTGATACATTACAATTCTATTGGGAAGTGGGGGAGTGGAGCTAACAGGTGACCTCGATCTGGATTACATGTATATATAACTATATCACCTACTAATGCAAAGATAGCATTACAGATAAAAGTTTATGATTAAAGATTAGCTTTGAATATCGTTTTAACAAAAACTGCAATTAAACATCTATCTTAGTTTCAGAGTCTTTTCTTCTTGCGTTTCTTCTTTGTCCGAGGTTTGGGAGTGGCTTCTACTTTTTCAGATTCTGAAGTCTCTGAAGATTTAGAACTAGTGCTTGTTGAATCCTGTGAGTAGGATTCTTCATCATCTTCTTCCTCCTCCGCAGAAGGTTTTGGATTCTTTTCTAGTTTGATTTGACTTTGAAAATTGGACCATAAACTTACTTGCTTTAGGAACAGAGTCAAATTAGCCGTCGCCTTGGAAGAGGCTCTCCTCAGCTCCCCAAGCTGGGGGTTTCCTATGAAGACCCCAGGAGGGTCCAAGACAATCTTGGACCCTTCCCGTCAGCCGGGTCTCGGCGCGTCTCCATCAGAGCTAGACAGGATGCATCCGAGTGGCAGAACTGGAAACTCCCCCCCCCCCAAAAAAAATCTTGTTGGTTTCTTAGGTGGTATAAGACTAAAATCTAGCTGTTCTACCACAGTCCAACATGACTACCCTCTGAAATTAACTGAAGGAACTGAATGGGTAAATCCTATAGGCCAAGTCCATCTCCTTTAATAATTCTTCTCATTTATAATCCATTAGCGGTGCAAGGGTGTCCGCTAAGAGTTCCTTTAAATTTTCATTTTTTTTCTTCTGGGATCCCAGAATGAAAAAAGGGTTGGAACACTTTCCCTATGAAGAAAGGTTAAAATGCTTGGGGCTCTTTAGCTTGGAGAAACGATGGTTGAGGGGTGACATGATCGAGGTTTATAAGATTATGCATGGGATAGAGCAGGTTGAGAAAGAAGTACTTTTCTCCCTTTCTCACAATACAAGAACTCGTGGGCACTCAATGAAATTACTGAGCAGTCAGGTTAGAACAGATAAAAGGAAGTACTTCTTTGCCGAAAAAGTGATTAACACATGGAATTCACTGCAACAGGAGCTACAGCCATCAAGAGGGAATTAGATAAGCATATGGAGCAGAAGTCCATCAGTGGCTATTAGCCACAAGGTATAGATAGGAACTCTCAGTCTGGGGCAAGTGATGCACTGTATTCTTGGTTCTTGGGAGGGCAACAGTGGGAGGGCTTCTAGTGCCCTGGCCCCACTACTGGACCTCCTGATGGCACCTGGTATTTTTGGCCACTGTGTGACAGAGTGTTGGACTAGATGGGCCATTGGCCTGATCCAACATTGGCTTCTCTTCTGTTCTTCTGTTCTTAATGCTGCAGCAAACAGCATCTGTTCCTATACTGGAATTTGTTTTAGAAATTAAAACTGAATTCAGGTCCAAAAGAAGTCATAGACTAATAAAGTAAAGGTGGCGGTGGGGATCCACTCATGCCTAACTTTCTGTTCTCCAATGTGTACTGGCTGCAAGCTGTCACTAAATACTTTGTCATCTCCAGCCAGCTTCTAAGAACATGCAGGAAATTGTTTTGTTTTCTTGCATCTTTTATACAATGAACAGTTGGGAGCTTGTTACACAGTGTTTATCTCTCTGATTGGGAACAGAAGAGCTCCTGAAATATCTGGTGTATGATTGCCACAACAATAGTTTGGGTGGGGGAGAGAGGATGAATTGGTGCTACTGCTGGACAGGGGATTTTGTCAAGTCCCTAAGGAAGCTTTCAGAAATGTTACTGATTTCTATGTCTCTGCCATGATTCACTGTTGCTGGGAAACTTTGCAAAGCACTGTTCATACCTCCAGAGTGCTCTGACATTGCTGTTTCTAAGGACAAATGGGGATATCCACATTCAAGTGGTAGGCTTGGAAGAATATGCATAGAAACATGAAATTTCCTTCCTCCTAGCAGTGGTGTGAAGAACAGAAAAGATAGTCCCAAGGGTATCACTATTCTATTAACAGCTCACGGACACCTGCCATACCATTGCCCCAATAATGAAACTGCTACACTGTCAGTTATATTAATGGTGCTGTGCTATTAGCCTAAGCATTAAATTGCTATTGCAATAGCTCCACATTATCACCATAGGAGCAGTGTTGTATGAGGTATTGCTTTTTCAGTAAGAGCGATGTGAGCTCGCTGCCCTGGCAGCTTAATACTTGGATTTCCATACCGTTTGATTGCATTCAAAGCATATAAATGTTGTTATTGTTACTTTATTTGCTTTCATTCAGTTGGGGCCATACAAATTATTGATCAGAGTATTCGTCCAAAATGAGAGCAAATGAAATGGTACCTTTCAGTGGACCAACTAGTTATTTAAATCTACGGCTAGCTTCCAAATAACACTTTAGAAACAACAAATTTGATTTCCCCCTTTCAAGGGCATGTTTGAAAGCATGCTAGAACATTTTTAAAAATGCTGGTTGCAATCAGAGATATTAACATAACAGTCTTTATTGACAATATCAATAGGGTTGGATGAATGTCACTTGTTCTGTTCCATACTGACGCTACAATTTTGCTGCATCAAACATTCCATTCTTTGTCCTTCTGATGATTCAATGCCAATTTCTGTAAACTTCATTTGTGTGTATGTGTGCACTGCTTGCATCTTACTCTGCATTTTGAGATGTATTTTATATGTAGGGATGCATTAACCTGTCAAAGTATGTTTTTAGGGGGTTTTGTGCTCCAAAGCAGAATTACATCCTTCTACACCCATGGATTTCAGTGGATCAAGATGGCTGTGACTCTGATTAGGATGATACCGTTGATGTTTGTACCTCCTTAAATTCTCCCCTCCCCATCTATGTTCAGCCAAATTTTAATCAACTCTTTTATGCCTGTTTTACATTTGTTTTATATCTGTCATTTTTCATCATTTTTAGCGTTTACCACTTTTCCAATTAATTGAATGCCTCCTGATTTTAGATTATGTCAACTGTTGCACAGTTAATGCTTAAATCGTTTGGGAAAATGCATATGTGTGCACTGCTCTGGTCTTAGGAGGGAGGATCTGTTACCAGTGGAAAATCTGCTGATGATTAACATCAGCTGAGTAAAAATCAGCCATTCAGCCTAGAGTCATCAGCACAGCAGAAGAATACTCAGCCAGCAGGAGATTAAATAATAACCACTTTTTCTTAATTCTTAAATTCTTAAAGGATGGTGAGGCTGAACTTAATTTTATTAAATGTACCTAAGAAAGCAAATGTGAAATGAGAGTTTGATGAAACAGCAAAATAACAAAGTTTCTGGATGGCAACAGTTTAACGGACAGAAAACCCCAAACGGATGGTAAAGTGCTATCACTTAAATCAACAGTTTCAAATGGTTCAATAAATAACTCTCATTCATACAGTCTGAGCTCTTTGTGTGTCTTCTGATGATGTGTGGCAGTGACCTAGAGGGGTGGAAGAAAACTGGAAACCTGGCACCTGAGATGCTGGAGAAGTATTCAAGGTAGTGGTGGAGAGACAAGAGGTTAGGTAAAGACACTGCTCCTGCTGACTGTCTGTGTGGCCTTCTTCCATCACTGAACATACACTGCATGGTAGCTAGGAAAGTGGATAGCTGGAAGCATGGGAGGGTAAGGAAGGAGGGAGGAAGAGGGAAGGACTAACTGTCAGGTGACTTGGACTGCAATCCAACCTGGAGAAGAACTATTGGGGAGCACAACTCACTGCAGGTGGGAGACAAGTGATACAAGCCACCATTTCCTAGTCTGAGCCTAGGAAAAATTAATGTTTGGGAGCATCACATGATAGGGCAGGAAGTAAGGCTGCATTTTCTGGGTTATCACAAATAACTAGCCCTTGCTTTGCTTGTGTCCTAAGCTCCATATTTCGCAGCTGCTGCCTTCATCTTCTCTTTATTCTTTCCACATGCCAGCTAACACATAGAGAGGCAACGAGAGAGAGAGAGAGAGAGAGAGATGGCAGGGAGTCAATATATTTCAGTGTTTTATTTCGTTGGAACTGGAGTCACATTTAGTCAGTTAGCTTTAGCACAGAGCAAAGTGGTCTAAAATGACTTAGATATTGGGGCAAGTGATTAAATGAGCAACACACACAAAAATCCATGCATTAATTAGTAGGTCAGTGGTTGGTTGAGTAGTTATTACTAAATTACAAGGTTTGCGTCTAACAGACAGGATTGATCGGTGGAGTTTGCCAACTCTGGTGATTGTTTATTGAAGCTGTGAGTCAGTGGGGATAGATTCGTATTTATTTGTTGATGGTATGGAAAAGGGGGCAGGCAGTTGTCTTACTGTTTTCCATTTTTCTTTTGCCCTGCAAATATGTGGAAGAATTGGTATTGTCTGCCGGGGAGCCATGCTTTTGGAAAGAATGATAATCAGGCAGATTACAAACAGATGCAAGAGAAGAGCTACCTAGAAGAATAATGGGAAGAAGCTTTGGCAACCCTAGATGACATTTATTATTATTCACTGTTATTAATCAATCTTCAATACATTTTAAGCAATTGACTCATATACAGGAAAGCATTCTGGATGTATGCTCTTTATTTTACTAGTGTTTTAATTGTGTTAATTGTGTATAATGTATTTTTATCAAATTTAATGTAACCCCAGGGCCGGCTTACCTACTAGGCGAACTAGGCATTCACTGAGAGTGCGGGGCCCTGGATGGGGCGGTGGGCCCTGGATGAGGCATCGATCTCCCCCCGCCAAAAGCCCGCGCGCCATTGCTGCTCCCAGCCGCAAAGAGCCACTTTGACATCGAGTTGCTGCTGGCCAAGTTCGAGCCGCCACGGCCTGGCCCCATTCCCGCCCACCACCCGGCCTGCCCCGTGCTTGGCCTACGCCCTCAGCCTGCTGCCCCACCCTGCCGCTGCCCTCTACCTGGCTGAGCCGCCCATCGCCTTCCTCCCACCAACACCATCGCAGTAGTGGGCCACAGTAGGGGTGACCCTTCACTTTCTCGGGGGGGTTCCACCTAATCCCTCTGCCCTGCTCCAGCCATCCCTCCCCCCCACTGTGCCCCAGCAACTGTCTGTGCCCGCTGTGGCCTCGGATGGCTGCACCCAGCCCGCCTGCAAGAGAGCAGCCGCCGCCACTGGTGAGCCCTCCTGCTGCTTCTGCTTTTTCACATGTGCAACCCCGGCCTTGACACGCCTCGCAGCCACATTTCTCCCAGGGTCTCTCGGGGCTGCTGGCACCATTGGGGTGCGGGTGCTGCTGCGGCGGGCCTCTCACAGGCAAGGGTGGAGGTCTGGTCCGGTCAGGTCAGGTGGGGGGAAACACAACCTGTGGAGGCAGGTTTGTGGGGCATCTGGTGGATTCGAGCAGGGGAGGCAGGCGGCCTTGTCTGGCTCGGGCTCTTTTGCTGGGGTGGGGAGATGAGCCTGGCAGCCTGACTCGCCTGAAAGGGCTCTTTGCCCCCTTTGTCTGGGGAGCGCCTCCTCCCACTTTAGCGAGCGGCAGAGAGAAGGGCTCTCTGGGGCGCGCTCCAAGAGGTTGGCAATCCCATAATTGGGCATGTACTGTGCCTGGGCTATCCAGGTCAGAGGTCCATTCCCATATATGTGTGTGTATACACACAGCCTGCTTTTCTCCCCAATGGAGACACAAGATGTCTGACACTCCATTCTCTTTAATCTTCATGAGCCTGCCATGCGGGGAGGGTGGGATATAAGTCGAATACAATAAATAAATAAATAAATAAATAAATAACTGAATAACTCCTCTTATGTAATGACAAAATTAGTATGGTATTATATTTATTAACAGATTTATACCGCAGTCTTCCCCCAAAAAATGTCCAGTCAAGTTACATAGTACAAAGCAAATCATAATGTTTAAACCCAACAATTATTAATCAATACATCAGGGTCTCAATTTTGAGTCTGTGGACATTTCTGGAATGGGGAGAGGGGCACCACCACAAAATGGCTCCCGTTAGGGGATGTTTGTAAGCCTATTGCATGTTATTAAAGGTAAAGGTCCCCTTGCTCGAAAGCCAGTCGAATCCGACTCTAGGGTTGCGATGCTCATCTCCGTTTCAAAGCCGAAGATCCAGCGCTGTCCGAAGACATTTCCATGGTCATGTGGCTGGCATGACTAAACACCAAGGCGCACAGAACGCTGTTACCTTCCCACTGAATTGGTACCTATTTATCTACTTGCAATTTCTTGCTTTCGAACTGCTAGGTTGGCAGGAGCTGGGGCCAGAGATGGGAGCTCACTCCATCACGTGGCACTAAGGTCTGGAGCTGCCGAGCTACTAACCTTCTGGTCTGCAGCTCAGCATCTTAACCTCTGAGCAACCGTGGCTCTACTGAGCACTACAGGAACACAGATATAAACACTGGTCCCATAAGAAAAGTTCCTTGTCCAAACATCAGTCAATATGTCAGCCTCTGACCTATCTGAGATCCAGCTGCTCTCCTCCAGCCAAATATGATTATTCAGATGGATCAAGCTAGCTGGTGGTAACTCACCTTTGAAAGATCCCTTTCTGCACAAGCTTCATTCCATTCTTTGGGCAGTCAGCCAAAATGGGACATTAGGGAAGCACAATGTAGATGCAAAATATTCTCCTTCCGAGGGAAACAAAGTGTTTGAGTTAGAGCATAGGTTGAAAAGATGTGAGAGATGTCATTTCATATGAGTTGTATTACTACATACTACAATATTTGTGCCTGTAAAGTGCCGTTAAATTGCAGCCAATTTATGACAACCATACATGGTTTTCAAAGTGACAAACAGGTGGTTTGGAATTGCCTGCCTCTGTGCTACATAGTGACCCTGGACTTCTTGGTGGTCCCCCATCCAAGGACTAACCTGGGCCAATCCTGCTTAGCTTCCAAGATCTGATAGAATCAGACTAGCCTTGGCCATCCAGGTAAAAGACAACTTGGATGGGGACACGCTACAGGTGTATAAAATCATGCAGGGGTGGAGGAAGTGATGGGAAATAGATTCAGGATGGACAAAAGGAAGTGCTTCTTTATTCAACAAATAATTAAATTGTGGAATTCATTGTCAGTGGATATAGTGATGGCCATGAGCATAGATGGCTTTAAAAGGGATGATAGGTCCATGGAGACTAGTTCCATCAGTGGCTACTAGTCATAGGGCGCGATCACATGCACAATTAGCCCCGCCATAGGTGTGAATGCTGGGCAGATTTAAAGGGCGTGATCAGACAACAACATCTGGGAAGCGCCCCGCACCTGTTGGCAACCTGTTTTGCTCTGCCGCAGAAGTGGAGTAAAAAGACACAGCCGGGGAAAATCCGGTAGTAAACGGGTTGCGACAGGCCACAGACAGATTTTCCCCTGTCTGATCACTCCAGTGTGCTCTCATGACATCGGGATGGTCTGATCAGGCCATCCTGACTCCATGCTGGTTCCCCGCCCCCTTCTCGGTATGTGCATCATCGCAAACTCCATAGGGAGCCCTCAGGAGATGCAATTCATCAATTCCTCATTGAAGCGCATCGGAAACAAATGGCAAAAAAACCCCACCACTGACTCACCCACGGTTGCATCTGATCACGCAGTGGTGGGCTGTGCCTACAGCTTCCAAGGACTGTGTGATCATGCAACTGTGAGTCACATTCCTCTGGAGGAAATAGCCTCCCTCCACCCGCTTTGTCTTACACATGTGACCACGACCCTAGTAACTAAAGGGAACATCCATATTCTGATTCAATAAGCTTTTGTATAGTAGTGATAGGAGGCAACGTTAAGGTAAGGCTTTGGCCTTTATGCCCTGCTTGTTGGTTCTTCAGGGCAACTTTTGGCCACTGTATGCTACCGAACGCTGGGACCACTAGTCTTAGGGTAGAGTGCTGTAGGAAGAAGATTGGTTCAGAGGAAACCATTCTCTGAATGGAATAGAACTTTAAGTGGGTCTGAGAGGGTGGACTCCTTACAATGTGGGGTAGTAGGAGAAGCCTTAATTCATCATTCCTATTAGCCATTCTCTATCGATGGCATTTGGGATTGATCAGAAAGAAAGAAAAATTCCCCTGAGGTCTCCCAGATACAAATGTAAAACCAGCAGTAAGGAAAAAGAGAAGGAAGGGCTGGCTGATGGATACGATACTGGAGGATCCCTTTCTCTGTGCATTAGAAACTCAGCAGATTGCACTAATGTGCATAATAATCAAGCTGTCAAAGACCTCGCTCCAGCTCTGCTCGGAGGCAGGCAACACGGCAAACATTTTATCTCATTTCCAAATGACTTTTCAAGCCCAGTAAAATGCTGTTTTCATATTAATAATTCAGCTAATAACACAATTAAGGGATCCGCCTTTTTCTGGGGGCGATTTCAAGAGTGCAGGGAAGGCTTGAAGCACTTGGGAGGGTTGAGACTGGCGGTGTTCCATGGTGGAGCAAAGGGTTGGGGGGGCAGTGGCTGGAAGCAGCAGAATGCAATAGGTTGTTGGCAAATGAGTTTCAGATTTGGAAGGTTGTACCTTTGCCCTGCAGTTTTCTAGTCGAGTACATGCATCTATTTTTAAGGACAATTCTATGCCAACTCTTTAGAGTCCTGCTCGAGGAGGCTTGCAATTAAAACAATATAACAATATGAAAACAAGCCACTAAAAACAAGCTGGTAAAACTATCCAACTATCAAAGAAGTACACTGGGCTGAGCAACCCAGCATAACTGGGGCCTCGGCCACAGGGGCAGGAAAATGCGGGGGGAAGGCGTAGCTGTTTACTCCGGAGCAAACTAACGCGCGACTATGCGAATTCAGGCCTCAGGTTGAGATCCCGTAGAGCTCCCGTGGTTAGGGAGGAGGTGCCGATCACACAACGCAGCAAAGAAGCGGAGCAGCGCGGCAAACAGGGTTGTTGGTTTTTTAAACTGAAATGTGAGCATGCTCCGTTGTGTGCTTGTGTGCATCTGTGGAGACTTGGGGGGGGGAAACACCTTTTTGCGAGGGGACATGGGCGGGTGCCGGAACTACCACTGGAAACGCGATCAGACACCCGCCCTTGCCCCGCGATTTCCGGAAACTAGTACCTCCGAAGTACTAGTTTTTTACCCCGCATCTTCGGCGGGAAGCCTCAGGTGCGCTACGGGAGCTCTATGCTTCCCAGATGTGGTGGTGAGATCGCGCCCGGAAAATTCACCTATCTGCCGTCTCTCTAGCGTGCCTATTGCTCCGTGTGACCTGGGTTGAGCAACCATGCTCTACTGTATTTTGATATTTTTGCCTGCTTTTTTTGCAGTTGCTTTTGTAGACTCATTTGCATGGTGTATGCATATTGTGCATCTTTCTGTGAAATACAAATGGGGAACCTGAAAGGACTTGCAGAGAGCATCTCACCCCCCCACCACTATTTCTTCTTCCCCTTCTCTGAAAGTCCCTATAGTCTCTCCCCTTTCCCCACCTCCTTCTCTTCTTTCCCACCCACCAGCCAGCCTGCCCTTATCTACCCCCCTTGGTCTTCAGTTTTCCCTCTTTCCCCACCCTTGGCATTTTCTGTCCAGGAAAGGTCTGGCCAAGTTGCATGGTGCCAGCCACTGGGCCAGGCCCAATTGCAGTTTTTTTTTTACCTGCAAGGAGTTGTAAGGAGAACCTCAGTTTCCCCTGTATCCCCCACACATTTTCATCTTTCCTTCTCCCTGTCAGCCCCCATATCCTTATCTTTCCCTGATTCCTTCTCTCCTTCCCACCCACCCACTAACTTACCTTTTATCTGTCCTTACATCATTCTCTTCCATTGTATCTTCACAACAACCCTGTGAAGTAGGTTGACCTGAATGTTTGTGTGTGACTGGCCAAAAGTCACCCTGTGGTTACACGGGAGAGTGCAGATTCAAAGCTGGGTTTCTCAGATCCTAGTATGAAACTCTAAGCACTACACTGTTGTGAAATGGCTGCTGTTGAACAGTAGCAAGCTGGCAGGACTTCATGAATCAGGCAGGTTATATGGTTCCAAGTCAGGGGCAGTTGCCAGGCCTGGCCCTTATGAGTCCTCCCTAGGGTTGCCAGCTCAAGGTTGGGAAATACATGGAAATTTTAGGGATGGAGCCTGAAGAGGGCGGGGTTTGGGAAAGGGAGGGATTTTGATGGAGTATAATGTCACAGAGTCCACCTTCCAAAGGAGCCATTTTCTCCAAGTGAATGGATCTCTGTTGCCTGGAGACAGAGTTGCCAACCTCCAGGTGGTGGCTGGATATCTCCTGGGATTACAACTAATCTCCAGGTGACAGAGGTCAGTTCGCCTGGATAAAATGGCAACTTTGGGAAGTGGGCTCTATGGCTTTATTCCCCACTGAAGTCCTCCCCTCCCCAAACCCCATTCTCCTTAGGCTCCATCCCCAAAATCTCCAGGTAGTTCCCAACCCAGAGCTGGCAACCCTACCTGGAGATCAGATGTAATAGGGGAAGATCTCCAGCCACCACCTGGAGGTTGACAGCCTTAGTCCTCCCCAAAAGGCCAAAACAACCCTGGAAAGGGCCCTCCCACTCCCCCTGCCTTTTACTGAAAGAAACCAAGGCTTCAGCTGGCAGCCAGAGAGGGCATTTATTTCTTAACGCTACAGGCACCGCTTCTATTATTTTGGAGTGTTTTTTTTAATGTCCCAGTGTTGTGGTGGTTGTTTCAGATTTATCTGCAAATCTGGGGCTTTTATCAGGTTTGTAGAAAGATCTGTCTTGTCTGTTCATGGCTACAGTCTCTGAATTTAAGTATTCACAGATCCAGCCACATTGAGAATTAGATATAGAGACACGGGTTATTTATGAACATAATGTATACTTATCATATACTTATAGTGTATACTGCTGATTTATCGACACACAGATAACCCATACATATTGCAGGAAAAGTATAATATGAGAAAGAATAAATGGCATGAAAATGAAGAACCATGGTTCAGGCATGAAAGAAGTAATATCAGAACAGGGATTTTCCAGTTGAAAATGAAGGGATGAAAAAGTCACTATTGACCTTAAGTCATGTATATCTGCACATGTGCATATGTATATCAAGAAAGTAGAAGAAATAAGGCCCTTTCCGTGGTTTCCCACATACCCTAGCATTAACATTTTCTGAGATGTTACATAGTACGTGGATAGGAAACACGATAATGATAAGAGGAAGATATTCAAAAATCTGTGCAATGGAGAAGCTAGAAATTGCTCAAATATCTTGCCTGAGCAGGAATTTCTAAATTTTGCTTTAGGCAAATTTGGCTGGCAAATTAGGGATATGTGCCTACTTTCATCAGAGCTCTCTCTCTCTCTCTCTCTTCCCCCCCCCTTCCTCAGAATTCTTCAGATGTTTTATTTACACGTAAACCTCCAGATTTGCCTCACTTCAGGCAAAATTCAGTGGTAACACAAGCAGCCAGATTTTGAATGCGGAAGAGAAAGTGGCTTAAAGATGAGAAAGACAAAGAAGAAGCCATTTTGCTATTTAAAATAGAACCAGATTGCCCAGAACTGTGACTCACATGCCAGAGCCTCCGTGATCACTAATGGGAGAAAATTCATATTTAGGCATGTTCCCTAGAAGCAATCCAGGGGAATGTTGAACCATTCCTACCACCTACAAGATTTTCGTGAATTTGCTCTGGTCAAATGGATCTCTTGTCATGACATAAGAGTCTCTACTATTGTACAGTGTATACCAGAGGGGGGGGGAGGGGAGAGAGAGGCAGATTTATATTTCTTATGACATTTTAAAAACTGCAGTTGCTTTCTTGAATATCAGAATTTTTTTTAAAAAACCCATCAAATTAGGAAACCAGAGTGAGAGTAGTTTTAATTTTAAGGGGAAACACATGTCTAGGTATACCTCCCCCTCCCCATTTCCCAGTTAGGATAAAATTCTCTGTGACTGTACTCTTAAGACAGATGTCCCTTCCTCATTTCAGATACATAAATTTCCCCATTCTGCAAGATATTTCAAGTGTTTCATTTTCAGAGCAAGCATGGGGGCTATGGGTATAAAAGTGAGGTTTCCCTTCCTTCCTTCCCTGGGTGTAGCAGTTGAGTTTTTGTTGCGGTTGTCTGTTTCCTTTTACAAAACTACAGTGCTTGAATGAGGAGACTACTGCACCTTGGCTTGTTACCGTCCATCACTTTCAGCATTTTTCTGCCACCCCCTCTGACTTATCAGACCCTGGCCAGGTAAAGATAGTAGATAAAAGGGTTAGTCTACAATAATATTTTATTTATTTACAGCCCAGGACCAGAATACAAACGAGTAAGGAAAAAATAAAATAAAAATTACCATATAAAAATTAAGGTATGCAAATATAGGTAAAGGTAAAGGTTCCCTTGTTCGAAAGCCAGTCGAATCCGACTCTAGGGTTGCGGTGCTCATCTCCATTTCAAAGCTGAAGAACCAGCGCTGTTTGAAGACATTTCCGTGGTCATGTGGCCGGCATGGCTAAACACCAAGGCACACGGAACGCTGTTACCTTCCCACCGAAGTGGTACCTATTTATCTACTTGCAATTTCTTGCTTTCGAACTGCTAGGTTGGCAGGAGATGCAAATATAGAAGTGTATAAAAGTCAATTAAAACTAATACTAATAGAAATACAGTAGTTTCTAACATTGAAATTCTAATACAGAATACAATCAGCTACTATCTTCCACATTAAATTGGGAAATATATATGAGAAATGGTTAGTCTTCCCCCATCTGAACATGAATCTGAACATGATTGGGCCTAAATTCTTCATCTACAAGGACTAATAACAGGTATGGGAGAAGACTGTGATAGTACTGGAGAAAATGTACCACTGTGCAGTACTTTTATACAACATTACAGAAGTTTATTTATTTCTTTGTAAAACTAAGGTGGTGTTGAAAGCTCTCAAGTTCTTGAATCAGCATTTCCCTCAAGGGTTCCCATTCCCCAGCTGAGAGCAAGGGATCCCCCAGTTTTGGGGGCTTCTACCTGCTGTCGGCCAGCTGGCCGGTGGGATGAAACCCCACCCCCAACAGTGATGTTGCTGGAAATAAATGTGACACTTCACACGGAAGTGATGTCAGCATTGCAGGGACATTGTGTGGCAATGCTTCTGGGCAAAAACTCTATGATTTGAGGCTGATTTTACCATAGAGTTTTGCCCCAAAACAAGAGCGCTGCTGTGTGGTGTCCCTGATGTGCAGCCGTCACTTCCATGTGACATCAGCACGTCACCACATTCAGCCTCACTCCTGGAAAGTTCCCTCCCACCCCCCACTGGTGCAGCATTCAGACCTGGCAACCCTAGTTCCCTCACACAGATAGAAATGATCTCATACTTCCCGAACACTTATCTTTCATCTTCTCAGGTTTACTGTGTGCATGTCTGTTTAATGACTGGGACATGAAGTCTTTGCCTTGGCTCTAGGCTCCTTCCAGCCTATCTGTAGGATATAATGGTTGCCTAGCACTAGGGATATCAAAATCTGAGCATCTGCCTCTGCTAAGGTTGCCAGGTCCTGGTTGGAAAATACCTGGAGACTTTGGGGGTGGAGCCAGGAGAGGGTGGGAATTGGGGAGGGGAGGGGCCTCAGCAGGGTACAATGCCATAGAGTCCACCCTTCAAAGCAGCCATTTTCTCCAGGGGAGATCACCAGGCCCCACCTGGAGGCTAGCAAACCTAGCCTCTGCGCTCCCCCCCGCCCCAGTCTGCAAGCCTGATTCCCTGGCAGCTGGTACAAACAAGCTAGTACATAGAGTGGCTCTCTCTGGTTGGACCTGCCTATGTGTTCTGAATGGAAAGGGCAATGTCACAAAACTACTGTGCCTCTTTCATCTATTTCCTGTGCCTGGGGTACAGCCCGAGGAGAGCAAGGTTTGGGGAGGGGAGGGACTTCAGTGGGGTATAATGCCATAGAGTCCACCTTCTGAAGCAGACATTTTCCCCAGGTGATCTGTTCTCTGTCACCTGGAGAGCAGTGGCAATAGTGGGAGATCTCCAGCCACTGCCTGGAGGTTGACAGCCCTATTTCTGAGCCATCTTTATTACCTTTTATCCTACAGCTATGTAAATGTGAGGTCAACTTTCTGTTCTGGATAACAAGCAATCAGGAAGTGAAACATACATGACCATATTCCAGGGCTGTTAGTTTTTTTCTTGCTTGAAAGGGAGCATCTTTCTATCCTCTATTTAGCTTCTGTCACTAGAAACTGAGACCTTCTGAACCCTGCTGTTCACAGCTGGGATCGTTTGTGCTTTCCATGTGGTTAATGTTGTCATGGTGGATTTTTTTTTTTAATAGAACAAGATGTTGATGAAAACACCTGCTCAGGCTTGCTTTTTCTTAATGAATAATCTGTATAGCATTAAATGACACTACAAACCAATTACATCTGCTTAGATAGCAGTCATGTGGTAATAGAGCCATCGTCAACCATAAGTGTTCCAAAACAGGGTAAGACACTCACAATACCAGGCTTAGATTCATGTACAGGACTGCATGAAAAAGTAGAGCATGGGAATATGAAGCCACTTGAAAGAAGTCAACTAACCCTGCTGTGTTTTTTTTTTCCTTTTTTAGGTAAGTGAATGCTGTGTTTTTCTTATGGTCCAGAAGTGATGGAAGTCCAGTCTTTTGTGTGTGACTCAAAAGTGATGGTATTCATGGTGGTCAAATTCAAGTGTCTTCTGCTGATATTTGTGAGTCTTTTCTGCTTTGGTTTTGTTGATAACATTGCAAAAAATGATTAAGCCTGCTCTGGAAGTCTGCACTTTCAATGTAAGGAAATAGCATTAATTGTTGTTCTGTTAGAAATGTAATCCCCCCTCTCCACTGTTATTGAGTGCATATGAGATATTTGTGTCTTCTAATCATGGATGATGAATCAAAGTTGTTGGCTGTCCTAGACAGTGCTAAACAGGGGCTTCCCCATGAAGCCTATATTCCAGAGCTCCTTAGGATAACATTGAGGATTGTGATGTAAGGTCCCAGTTCTTTTGGGAAGGTGGCATGGTGGATGTCCTTTGAATTAGGTGGTCCTAGATAGCTGAAACTATGTAGTTATAGTAAGGCTAAACCTGCTTCTGATAGTAGGAAAGAAGCAGTAGTAGATGGTCTTTCCAGTTTGTATTGCTTCTAAATTTTCCATACAAAATAAATGGTCTGATGTAATGTCCTGGTACAATATGTAAATGCCTTGTGCAATAGGTAAATTTCTCAGTGGGCTTCACAGCTTTTAGCTGCCCATTTCCCTTTTAAATCAATATTGAACTGTAACTGTTACAGAGAGATTTGCATTACAGTTGTCTAAGTGTTGCCGACCATATAATTGTAAGAGAATTCACACCGTAATACTGCCAGTCAAGTGGTAGCATCTTATGGAGCTTTCAGCCAGGGGTCTTCTTCTTAATCATTAAAGATTAGTTATTGTACATTTGTGGAGAAAAGGTGCAGTTTTTCACATCCTAGTCTCCAGTGGCGTGGCAAATTTACCAGTTAGAATTCCTTCAACTAAATTGCCATTGAAGGTGCAAGAATCCTAAGGTGCATGGGCACTAATGCTGAGATGTAAGGTTGGGCCCTATAACATTATCTTCACCCTCCGTCTTCCAACAGTGGTGCATCATCTTGACCTAGCAAAATCTGCACTGTCAGAAGAGCGAGAAGCCTCTTATACTGTGTGACGTTTGTCCTTGAAGGTCTCTTGACTCTCTGCCGTGCATTTTTGTCTAAGGGGGCCACTATGGAAAGGCAGGGCAAGATCAACTTCTGTGGAAGCCTTGTACATAGGACAGTGCATCAGATCCACCCCAGGATCATCCTTGTTTTGCATAAATTCATACATTTATCTTCATATTGAACCTTTGTCAGAGCTTAAAATAGCATCAGAACAGCCATTTTATAGGAAGCATAGAACTACCCTAAACCAAAGACTAATAGCGGGATTGTGCTGTTTCCTACATTTTCCTCTTAAACAACGTCATGTTCCTGCTAGGTCCCCCCCCCCAAATGAAACCCAAGGATCTCTGACTTGCCACTAATTGCCTAGAATAATGGCTCCCAGAGCAGGTGCTGCCCAACTGTTTGTTCTATGCCAGCCATCTAATATTTTTGATTGCACTAAAATGTCACTCTGAGTTATTATTCATGGTGAGAATGAAGTAGAAAAGCAACATTTGTTGACAATAAAGGTCACTTCACTTTGTATTTTGGATCAGTATCATAAGATGTGGCAGGGGCTCTTACCCATGGCACACCTGCTTGGAAGATGTGTGAAGGGCTTGCGCTGAATGTTCTTTGGTGAACAATTTTTATGGGAAAGGGGACTTTGGGAGAAGAAGTTTCCCAATGCACGCCACATATGCTGGTATTTGTCTCCTTGGTTACTTCTCCCCCCCCCTTAAATACATTTTCTCTTCCTAATAAAAGTAAAGTCATTACACAGCCAATGAAATCTGGTTATGAGATGACATCAGCAAAGGCCAATAAAGCAAAATCAGAGTGTGATGTGGGCATCACAGACTATGTGAAGACTGCACTATTAACAGAAAGGAAACACTGAACTGAAAAGAATGGCAACAAAACATCAGCCAGTTGAGGCTTGCAAAGAAGTTTTTCATGGGAGCATTTCTACCTGGGATTATCGTCTTGATATCGTTTCTGCCTAGGTAATACATGGAAGGAGCAAATCCATGCATATCAGAAAAGCATGGCTGCCTCAGCACGTTGGGCAGGTCTGCATGTTTTCTTCCCCTTTCAAGAACTGTGAAGGATTGATAGAAGGGAACTTTATGGGGGAGGGGGAATATTTGCAAAATGCATCCCCACATTCAGTTCAGTCCTAGGTGCCATAAGATGTTGCTGGCATGCCAGCTAAGAAGGAACCAAAATACCCTTTTGGAGTCAGGCTCTGTGCTGAGACACATTAGAGTATTCCCACGGTGAGTATAACATCATTGTGACTACTGGGCCCATCCATATACATACAAAACACACAGCAGTATAGTCCCAATAGTGTGTGAATTAAACTGTCCCCTGTGAGGGACTGATTTGTAGGTCTTTCCCATCCAGTCAGTACTGTGGTGGGTTTGGTTGTGTGAAGAAGCCTTATGTGATGGCTGCTTCAGTCATTATGACCTTTCTCTGTTTCTATCACAAACCTTAAGATACGGAGTTTGGTAAAGAGTACCAGTTAGAAAGGTAACATAATAAATACCTATTCCTGTTGATTTTTGTATTCCAAATTGTCAACAAGGTTCAGAGTATCTTTTATGTTTACAACCTGTGTACATTGTTATATTGCATTAATGTCATTTTGCTACAATGAACTGCATCATTTGTGTTAAATGCTGATCTTGGCTTGTTATCTGTGTCTGCCTTGGAGCCAACACCACCCCCAAGTTGGTCAGACTCATATGAGTTTGATTTGGAGCCACCAAAATGTTGGTAAAAGTTGGTAAAACTGGAACTTGTTTCAAAGTGAATGAACACCTGTTGTTTGACTACCAAGTATCATTTGTGAAGAATCTGTAAAATGAATTATACAATGGTTTGGCTCCCATAAATAGTGTTGATTAGGTCACAACAATTTCACATATTATAAAGGAATACTCAAAGGTGTAAGCAGGGTTGAACCTGCAGTTTTTCTCTTCATGCATCAGAGAAATGCATAAAAAGAGGAAAGTCATGCATTCCCTATGAAATGTGTGTGCTATTTCAGCACCTAATCCCGTGCATTTTACCACAATGCAGAAGTGCAAATTCTCTGTTCACATATATCCCCGAAGCAGAAAAAGAAGATTCAAGTACAAAGGCACCTTCAGTTGAGCCATGGGAGGACACCTACTGGCCAGGCTTCAAACGAATAAAAAGAGAATAGGCTGCAATTTAACACTGGTTATGAGCTGGTGAGAAGATGTTACTCCTGCAGACTGTGACTTCAAAGAGTTAAAAATGTAGGAGCAGTCATAAGCTATGATCAGATAATCATATAATTAGAAATGCACAGATGAGCTGAGATGTTGGCTGTTTAAAGCTGCATATTATGCATTGCAAATATTTCACCCATTCCCCATGATTAGCAAAACCAAAATTTCAGGTCTTCCCTGTCATTCAGGATATATTAATGCCATTATTACTGCTTCTTGACCATTGAATCTGCTCCTTAAACTTTGTCCCTAATTATTTATTTATGGTTTCAAGCTGTGTTCAGAGCTGACTGAAATTTCACTTCTGCTAAGGGTGTGGAAAGGAATAAATATTCCTTATGCATAATTTGTGGCTTGAAACAACCCAAATCAAAGGTGATCTGTACATTTCTGATGGTATAATTATCTGAATGCAGTTTATGAACATTATGACATGGTTTAACCCCTTGAAGTCACAGCTGCTATGATTAATCTTTTCTGAAACAGCTTGTATCCTATGTTAAGCTAGACCCTCTTCTTGTCATATGGTTGAATTTCAGAGTTTGTACAGCAGCCATCCTCCTACAGATAAGCCTTTCGCATGTCTCCCAGATCTAATTATCAGTGTATTGAGTGGGGCCTCCGTCTGAAGAATGTGCATTAAATCCCAGCCCTACAGTCTGATTGAAAACAAACATTAATAAAGTTTCACAAGTTCAATAGGGCTTATACCTTGTGCTCAGGATTGTAACCCTAGAGTGAGAACTTGCTGTTCCGATAGACTTCAGCCCAGATTCCAGGTCAAGGACTATCAACTGCCCATCTGTTCAGATTGCATTCTGTTTGCAAAATGTCAGCAGGACATTCAGAACTCGGAAAAAATGGCATGTGTGTTCTGGCACTATTCTTCCCATCTCTGCTCCTTAACTTTGTAATTGAAAAAAAAATACCAGTTTAAAAGAGGCTTTTAAATTCTGTTGTGTGGCATGTTTCTCTAGTCTAGCCTTGTCCATCATGGCTGATTCAAAGGTTTGGATTCACCAACTTCCATCACTCAGTCTCACCTAATTCCTCTCTTTGCTACAGCCCCTCCCAACTTGGCTTTTGTCCATGCATGCCTCAGGTTTCCCAGCATAGCCTCAAAGGTAATTCACACCCTCCCCTTTTCACCAGTTGAAAAGCTGGCTGGATCTAGCCTGGTATTTTGCTGGGTTGGATTGCTGATCCTTTGGAATGGTTCCCCTTCCCCCATCTTCTGTTCACCCAATACACCCATGGGAGGAATCTCTGCTTACAAAAGTGGTGGTTCCATTGGTTGTCTCAATCATGTCTCAATTCAGGGAGAGTGGATGGAGGAAGCTGCATGCCATGTTGCTCTAGTGTCCTATCCTTGCCCGTTTTGGCTCCTATTCTGACTTCAAAAACTGAACGCATTCATGTTCGTTTAAATTCACTTGGGTATATATGTTCTTGCAATGCTGTCTGGCAACTTTAGTTCATTCCATTTAGGTCTGAGCATGCCAGCACTGTAAAGGCAGCCGACTGGGTAATACTGCCCGGGGGTGAAACTAGCACAGCCCACTGTCATGCTGAATGTCACCACTGCACAGATGCAAACTACTCCAAATGCAGTTTGCTTTGAATTATAGCTAAATTGTTAAGGCTACATAACATGGGCACTGCAAACAAGGCATATCTAAACATCGGTCGCATATTTCACAAAGTTTGCTGCAGCCTTATTCCAGAGGAGTCTGTTGGCCAATAATAGGTGATAAAACTTTTCTAACTTAATAAGAAGTAGAAGCAGCATTTTTTACTATAGTATAGTAACTTCAGTATGCAGCCTGCATTACCAATAAGGATGGAGCCTGAGTCTTCTTAGCCATTTGTCAAAATAGGTCCAAATTTTGTGGTTGGGGGGAAAGATGTAATTCTTATTGGGACTACAGTGTATAATTCTGTCATGGAATCAGAGCAAGGGACCTCTTCCCAATCCCAGCCTTGGATAAGTTATATAGTAAGATGGATTTGTTGTTAGCCAAATTGCCTTATTTCTTTAATAAAATGGGAGAATATGAATATTAAATGGCAATGGCTTTAATAAGGGAGCAATAACCTGGGTATACCAGAGTCCAATTTATTCAGATCCCCAGAAATAGAACAGGAGACTAGATCTTAAATATGATTTCACACACACTTACAATATAAAATAAAAGAATCACACACTCAAGCAATACAGAACTAGGAAATTAGAATAATACAGTGACAGTTGCATTAGCATGAAGTATCATTGGTGGGGTAATACTCTATCTGTCTGATGCAACGAGGTGATCCTGCAGTGAAAAATGGGGAAGATACTAGAGAAGGGGTCATGTGTTGACCAGCAGCACACACGGTAGACTCCAGACAGCGTTACGAATGGAGTCAGCTAGATAGGGTGGGGTTAGGTAGGCAGGAGAAGAGAGCAAACAATGGGCAGATGCTCTTCTTATATAGTTTAAGAGGGGCTTGGGGTGTGAGTCACCAAGGCACGTAGTCGCCAGGAAGATACTAGAATCTACCAGTTCCTTAATGGGTCAGAATAATGAAATTAAGTGTTGGGCAACTGATATAATGTTTGCTAACAGTGGCACCTCTTAGAGTCGATGGCTTAAGACAAAGAGAAGGGAAAAGGTAGTCATTCCAGGTGCTTGGCTAGTCAGTGATCTGGTGATCTGCATCTGCGTTATCTTGATGGGCGGTGGGTGTGTTTGGCTGCTCAAATAATCCCATCATGGCCAAGTTCTATTGTTTAACTTGAGGATGAGTAGGTGCAGTGATGCTCGGAGAAGGTGGGAGGGGAAGGTTGCCTGCATGTTGGATAAGAAGTCCTTCTATGGAGTCCTTTATAGGAACACTTAGGCTTCTGGTGTAAAGCATGGCTTCTGCTTGCTGGCTGCTGCGTATTTCTGGCATCACGGAAGTTGCTTTGCCTCCTGTATGGGTGCAGGGGCAAGGAGCACCATGGTTCCACGTCTGCCTGGCACTAGGGCTGGCAAGCCGCGGCGGGGGATCCGTGCGTCTTCACAGGATCCCTGCCGTGGGGGACAGCAATACGCATTGCACCGCCGTCGCCAGGATGTGACGCTACGTGTCGCTCTGGCAACGGGACTCCAAACAGCCCCGTTGCCAGAGTGACGCGTAGCGTCACATCCTGGCAACGGTGGTGCAACGCGTATCGCTGTCCCCCGTGGCAGGGATCCTGTGAAGACGCACGAATCCCCCACCGCGGCTTGGCAGCCCTACGCGTA